>NC_028643.1:78031182-78107074 GCF_001406875.1 Solanum pennellii | reverse complement strand
TTTTATTTGTTACTTTCAGATTATGTACTCTCCTATTTATACTTTTTATTTGATTGTAATAAGTTATTGACAACCGTTATAATTCTTCATACTCCATTAGAACAATAAAAATATCATTTATGTAAAAACTTTTCATTGTCCTCTTTAATTGTAAGTTAATAAATGCATTATATGTATTTAGTAGATTATTATTTTAAAAAATAAAAAAAAAGTTTAAAAAATTGAGAGAAAAGATAAATTGGAATGGAGGTCATATAGGCATGCCACATCAGCTTTTCTATATTCAGCTTTATATATATATATTGATTGTAAATTGAGTTCCTTATTATTATATATTTAAAATTGATGTAAAAACTCAAAAATTTTAAATTCAGTATATATTTTTTATAGCCCATCTTTTTTTTCTTAAGAGATAATTACAAAAAATTCTCTATCGAGATACAACAAAAACAAAGAAACATACATGTTTTTTCATTACTTCCCATAGAAACTTTGTAAGAAAGTTTGTTTTTATAAAGCAAAAGACCAAACCTTTTAAGAAAAAAAATACTTTTTAACTTTTTACAGAAAAAAAATAGAACTCAAATTCTCTTATTTTAATATACATATATTTTAGGAAAATTAATCAAGCACGTTTGAACAATTTCTTAATAATTCCATTTTAACAAAACTTAAATGATCAGTCTATGTATAGACCCTAATAATTCATGTGTTAATAGGCTAATAGAAACAAATTAAGCTGGATTTATGGAGATCTTATGCTAAATTTCGAGAGAAAAAATAAAGACTATTAATGAAAACATAGTTAAATCTTACTTACACTTACACTTATTTAGTCAAAGACGAAACTAAAATTTTCATTAAGAGGACTCAAAATATCAGAAGTAAATGCAAACAAGCACAAAGATTTCAACATTCACTATATCTTTTGCTCTTATATATACATAAAAAAAATTTTCTAGCTTTGTACTTATAGTGTAACTTTTCAACGACGAGGCTCAAAATAATTCCTTTTTTGCACTCTTATATCGATTCGGATTCTCTCTAAGAATAGGCAATATATTCCACCTACAAGTACTAGCGGATCAGAGGCAGCCAGGAGTGACTCGACAGTGTTAAAAAAAAGACATGTGTCTTAGGCCTCCAAATTTAAGGGGTCTTATTTTTAATAATAATAGGTTATAAGTTATTATTTTTAACAATAATAGGTTATAAGTTATTATTTTTAACAAATATTAAATACTATTTGTAGAAAAAGTAAACTTTTCATGAAAATGAAGAAATTATTAGAAGAAATTTGACATATTTGGAGTACTATATCTTATGAAAAATAATTTAAAATAAGAATGATTATATTATCAATTGAAAACTAGAAGAAATCAATAATATAAAAGTTATTAACAATTCCAGTTTAAGGCCCCGTTTGATTTTTGCTTTAGGTCACTAATATGCTTGAGCCGCTCCTGAAGGCATCCTGAAGCCTGGAAAAGCAATGTCCGATCTACGATACACCATAAGCATCTACCTTACCCGAGCCTCGTTTGCTAAGCGGACTCATAGTCCAAGCCTCTTTATGAGTACACAAATTCAAATTCTTATAACAAGTTATTTGAGTTAATTAGTCGATTTTGTATTTTTCGAATCTGCACTTGTAAAAACTTTTTTTTAAAACCGGGGCTCTTAACAATAACAATCCCTCTACCTTATCAAGATAGAAGTTATCATTTTTAAACTTCACTTATATAAACTTACACCAAATATATTATTGTTGAACAAGATGCAATATCAATTATATTTAATAGATTTTCTATAAAATTCGATGAACCTATACCTTTTTAACTTTTTATCAACCCCTCCTAGCCCCTACCACAAAAGATACATATATGTTAGATATGATTATTTTAAAATCACAAATTAAAGAAACAATAGTTTGAGTTGAATCTCATTTGAAGTATAATACCAAATCATAGTTTAGGTATACAAATATAATAATTTGTTGTATTTTTAGGAATCATTAGTTCTTGTCCTCATACATTTATAGTTGAAGTATTATATTATTAATTATAATATACTTAGCATTAGTAGTCAATGATTCACCCAATTCAAAAGCAACAATAAACATACACAACTAACAACAAACACATGTTATAAATATTCTTTGCTAACAATTTTAGTTTTTTTTTTTAGTATGCTTTTGGTCATTTTTGTGTATATATGCTTTGCACTTAGTTAGTTGCATGAGAAGCCCTTTTTTTTCCTTCCTATTTGTTTGGGTTAGGTATGTCCCTTTTTTAAAAAATGATTATAGGTTAATTTCACTTTTAGTCCTCAATTATTGATAAATTCTAAAATTTAGTCCTTATAATATCTGACAAAGAATTTGTAATTGAATGTACATTTCATAAGTTTGATCCCTTTGCTTGTGAATTAAGATGAATAATTGTCATCACTACTATATACAATGAAGCGATAGTCGATACGTTAATTATTTTCCTTCATTTGCCATTATAATTATAAGTTGAGTGGTGAAAGTTAAATGTTTTTGTTTTTTAAAGAATCAGATTATTGCTAGTGTCGTGCATGATTTGAAATCATAGTCTTTCATTTTGTTTTTCCATCGATCCAAGATTTGCTCTTCATAAATTTATTACTATTATTAATTATTCACCAAATATAACATTTTGTTTCTTTTCAAAGAGATCAAAATTATACAATCTAATTAATTGAGGGGGTTAAATTATGTGCTAATGATAAATCATAAGGACAAAATCAGAATTTTACCAATACCTTAGGGACTAAAAGTGATATTATTCCTATAAGTATTATTTTTTTATTTTTGTCTAATCATACTGTTAAGTGTTGACCATAAACGGTTACTATTATACAGGGATTAACGAGATCGTGGAACTAATTAAGTATATTACTAATTATTTGCACTCATGTACTCACAATATTTTAAGTGATTAATTTAATTAATCCTTAATTATTGGCCATGCACGTACAGACTAATTAGCCACTACACTTCCATTTTTGTATTTCTTGGATAATTTTTTTATTCTTACTAAAGATAATCTTGAGATTTTATTCCTAATTTGATATTTTTCTATTGTAAACATATTATTCTTGTTTTAACTATTTTAAGTTTGTTATTTAATGAAAATATCGGAATTATTGGTACTAGTTATTACTTATTAGCATATTGTAACATGATAATGTGATACATAATATAATTAAGGATTTAACGAAAAGTGATAAGTGAGTTTGGTGTTAGGGCTTAATTATCCTATTATTCTTGTAAATTTTAATTAGGAAAATTCTTGATATTCCATTAATTAAAGGTAGTGGAAAAAATGGAAATCCCTAAACTCTGTCCTTCCCACTTTACTTTGACAATATTTGTCTCAGTACGATTTATGAAATTTATGGTGTAAAATAAGTCTTAAATATTTCGTGCACATATTTTTATTGAGCACTTAAATATTGACACTAAAATAATAATCAAAATGAACGATAACTTGAAAATGATTCGTTATTCTTCAATTGATCATAATTATTATCTATTGATAGAAACTCACCTTTCTTCAAGATTCCAATTTAAAGAAATTGACTTATAACTATTTACATATCGATACATTAACTTATATTTATGGTATAAAATAAATCGGAGACGTTTGTGTGATAATAAACAAGGGTACGTAGAATAATAAATTTAATATTTGGATGTATAGTTTAGCCTTGACTTAATTAATTAACGAGATTATATGTGTATATATATAAAGATGCAAATCCGGCGTGAATCTTGGACCTACTTGGTTATAACTGTTTCCATGTGACCTTTTCTGCAAATTATTTTTCATTTCTAGAAAAATTATATTTTTGATCCCTCAATTATCGATAAATTTTAATTCTAGATATTTTGTTAAGTATATTTAACATTGAAGTAATAATTTTTGGCCCCTTAGTATTGAAAACTTTAACATAATATATCGATAATTGTATTGTTTAGTTTATAGTAATTTGTTAAATTTTTTAAGCACTCAAAGGCACCAAAAGTGCACATAATAATTAATTAAAGCTTAAAGATAACAACAATAATACAATAAAAAAAAATCTGATGTAATCCCGTAGAGTGAAGTCTGTAGAGAGAATGGAGCGTACGACAACTATTATACTCAAGTTATTTTTTTATAGATTCTCGATTCAAGCAAACACAGTTCATAAAAATCAAATCTACTTTCAATCAAAATGAAATTTTATCAATATTCAAGAGAACAACCATACTAAATTCTCTTACACTTTTAACCACTATCCACCCACCTCTCCACTCCACGCCACCCCACCCCACCCTACCCCAATACCAAATTCAATTCACCACCTTTAATTTATTTTTTTTGTCTATACTTTAAGCTTTATGTTTCAAAATATTGCATAAAAAGGCATAATTTTTAATTATTATGTATCCAAACTAGTACTACACACCTCTATATATACCTACTCTATCTCTTGTCATTTTTATTCTCAACACATTCCCATATAGTTCTCTTTGTTCACTAGCAAAACAATAGAGACAAATTAATATGGCACCTTTAGGAGACAATAATAACAATAATGTTGTTGTTTCAAACTTGAAACTTGAAAGAATGCTTAGTATGAAGGGAGGCAAAGGAGAAGCTAGCTATGTCAATAACTCTCAAGCTCAGGTCCATATTTTCTTTTTTAATTTTTGAGTATTTAGTTATCACTTTCAAGTATTTATTCAAATTTTGTAAAATTAATTTTACTCTAATTTAGATGAATATTTAAGTTTGAGTGATTTAAGTGCTAGAAATTAAAGTTTTAAATCAAATATACAAATATCTTCTGCCTAAACTTTAAAATCTTTTATATTTCTATAAAATTTGATAACACGACTAATTTTCGAGTGTATGAATTGTGGATTCTAGAAAAAGTAGTTCACTAAATTTATTTGTTCATATTGAACAAAATTTTACTTCAGATACAAAATTTTAATTGAAAGTTACTGAGTTCTGTTGAATCTGTATCTACAAGTTTAGTTCAAAATAGTAATTTTGGATTATTTGCAAAAATAAGTCCTTCAATTTTTCCTTAACGTAAAATTGAACCTTGTGTTATTATCCTATTATTATTCAGGGGCAACATGCACGATCAATGCTACACTTATTGAAAGATACCCTCGACGGAGTTCAGCTAAACTCGCCGGAGATTCCATTCGTAATCGCCGATTTAGGATGTTCCTGCGGTAGCAACACGATTTTCATTATCGACGTAATCGTCGAACACATGAGCAAGCGTTACGAAGCCACCGGACAAGAGCCGCCGGAATTTTCAGCTTTCTTCTCCGATCTACCGTCGAACGATTTCAACACTCTGTTTCAATTGCTACCTCCTTTAGCTAATAATGGCTGCGGAAGTATGGAAGAATGCTTAGCTTCTAATAGCCACCGCTCTTATTTCGCCGCCGGCGTTCCTGGTTCCTTTTACCGGCGTCTTTTCCCGGCCAGATCTATCGATGTTTTCTATTCCGCATTTTCTCTGCATTGGCTCTCTCAGGTAATTAAACTTTTACGTGTCCCTTCGAGTTTAAGTTATATTCACTCGTATTTAGTAATTCAATTTCGGGATACTAATGGTCATAATTTTGGGATATTGATGCTCTTGCCTATCAAAATACTAACGGATATATACATGTCATAATCTTATACACCAGCCCGGCATTTATTAAGTATCAGATTAACAGATAAAGATTGTGTCAAGTGTTTCTATTTGGTCTTCTGCTTAGAGTGAAATACAAATATGCTCTAGTTTTTGGTACAGCAAGGTTACCAATATCCCAAAAATATGAAAGATGATATTTGTCTATCCTTTACGATAGTTTGGAGATATATTTATTATTTTTACCTTTAATTTTTCACTTTTATTTTATCTTCGTGGACCAAATTACCCTTGTTTAACGATTCATCTGGATACAGGTGCCGGAGATAGTGTTGGATAAGAGATCACCAGCATATAACAAAGGGAAAATATACATACATGGAGCAAATGAGAGCACAGCAAATGCATACAGAAAGCAATTTCAGACAGATTTGGCTTATTTTTTGGGATGTAGGTCCAAAGAAATGAAGAGAGGTGGTTCTATGTTTTTAGCTTGTTTAGGTAGAACTTCTGTTGACCCTACTGATCAAGGTGGGGCTGGACTTCTCTTTGGTACACACTTTCAAGATGCTTGGGATGATCTTGTCCAAGAGGTAAACATCATTTTCGTATTTCTTTGATCAGAAGTCTCGGATTTAAGACTCATCAAAAAAGAAAAATAGACCTTTTTGATGGAAAGTACTCCTTTATTTTGTAGTAAACCTACTCAACCTGAATACTTAATAAGACGCATGAGTAAGTTTCAGATATTAGATGGTTAAGTATTCAGGCTGAATAGATAGTGATTTTCAGATATCAGATGGTTAAATGAAAAAGATAGTAAATGTAGAAAAATTAACTTATCTTTTAGTAACATAGTTTAATTCGTCCATTTGTCATCTCTAATATTTTATTTTATTTTGTATGAATTACAGGGCCTAATTACTAGTGAGAAAAGGGACAAGTTCAATATTCCAGTGTATGCACCAAGTATTCAAGATTTCAAAGAAGTGGTAGAAGCAAATGGCTCATTCAAAATTAACAATCTTCAAGTTTTTAGGGGAGGAAGCCCTCTTGTGGTTAGCCATCCAGACGACGCGGCTGAAATAGGACGAGCACTGGCTAACAGCTGTAAAAGTGTTAGTGGGGTGCTCGTCGATGCCCACATTGGTGAACAGCTCAGTGATGAGCTGTTCACCAGAGTGGAGGAACGAGCCACGTGTCATGCAAAAGAGCTTCTTCAGAATCTTCAGTTTTTTCATATTGTTGCTTCACTTTCTCTTGTGTAGAGATTTGAATGTTTAATTAGTAGAATTTTCAAAAGAGAGACAAAGAGGCTCCAGTGAAAGTCTATATGTCTCTCATGTATTAGAATGAAATATCGTTAGAGAAATTAAGACTGACTTGTAGTTTGGTTTGGTTGATAATATATGGTCGGTAAAAATTAGATGTTTAAATTTGTGATCTAAATGAACCTTAGATACTTGTCATTTGTTTAATTTTTCAATCTATGAAAATCTCGCACTATTAATTTTGTTTCATATTTGTTCCTCTCTCAAACGATTGTCTAGCTTGACTCTGACATTTGGTCCAAAATATATCCTTAGGATTCGAATCTAAAACCACATCATGTAAGGCCCTTAACGGTATAAATGAGCTTTACTATGATTTTTTTGACTGCCTCAAATTCAAAATCACTGATTAAGAAATAAAAAACTCGCAAGTAACCTATCACAAGTAAGATAGTAGAATATATAGTCTATGAGAAGAATAAAAGGTCCTATTTAGGCAAGAACTAGATTGATGATTTTATTACTAGTTGTGTAGTGAATATAAGAGTACAAGACTAGGGCCCTGTTTTCATTTTGCCTGATAAATCCAAAACCAAAACCATGAATACTTTGCCCAAAGTCTCACTACAATTTTGTTCCTTAGAGAATGATTTACAGTGAGACAGAAAATAAATAATGATCAATATCGAATTATAGTTGAGTGGTAAGTATTTAATTTATTTGTAATTAGATATTTCGAGTTTGAGTCTCTTTGGTTATATATGAAATTGTTTTTGTTAGAGAGTTTTTTACTCCCAAATATAAGACTTCCTAGCGCAAATTTAAATTTAGTCAGATTGCAATACGAATATCAAACAACAAATGAGAAAAACAGTACTTAGCAATTCATGCGAAGTTTGATAATTGAGATCTCTAGGAAGCTCATTTTATGAAATTTCTGAGAAGTCAATCGAATATTGAGATGCTTTTGTATAATTCAGCTAAAGAAAAAACACTACTTGATTAGAGGATCAAATTAAGATAGATTCTGATCTTAAAGTATCGTCAATTTTTTCTTCTTAGTGATAATTACATATAGCTTACTGATTAAACGTTCTTGTGTTATCGTTCTAAACTTGTGTGATAAAAAAGTAATGACACATCAATAGAACAAAAAAATATTTAATTTTTCTTGTCTTTTATGAATTATGAATAATGTTTAGGTACTCCATTTTTGATATAATTGTCCGACAAAAAATATGGAAAAGTAAAGACATTTTGCAAGTTATAATAAGTTAAGGGACATGCTATTTTCTTAGGAAAATGAAATGACATATAACATTAATAATTAAAATTGGTAATTCAGTAAGTTGTCTCATTTTCTTTTCTATTTTGTCTCTTCTTGACAATGATATATATGCATGCATGTCAACAACATTTTACCAGCCTTTTCAAATAAGAATATTTTCGTTTTAATTTATTTATTTGATTTTGATTCAACGTGATTAATTTTTAAAAATCACTATTATATGTTATATTAAACTAAAGATATGTGATATGTGATCTAAAGAATTATTATAAAATGTTTGGTAATTAGAGAATAAAATAAGATAATGACACAATCAAATCAAATAAATCGTTATATAAAATGAGATTTTTCGTCATAATATAATAATGTACTTTATGATATAACACAAAAAAAATAATATTATATTTAAACTAACAATACAATAAGTAACACCTATAAAACCAGCTGCAAATAAATCACTGATTAATATGACTTCACACCGAATAAGATTCATTTAAAAATAACGCTATTTATCACGATTTGTTCGTACTCAAAGCTCGAAACCATAACGGAGAAAAGTTTGAAGTCATTCAAAAGCTAGTGAGTGATCATAGTGACATAACATAATTATATATTCAATGGTCCAATATGAATACATCAGCCACCTCAGGATATCTAAAACTCACTTTTTTCTTGAATTTTCCACTTTGGCTTCTACAAATTGAAGAACAATTATCTTCTCTTTGATCTTTAATTACTTCAACAACTTCACTAGTACTACACCTATTATTTTTTTGATAGCTACTAATAATTTCAACATTATTAGTACTACCATTATTGTAAGATAATAATAGTCCTCCAAGTGAAGGATAAACTTTATTAGAGGATTGTTTATTAGACCCTGGTGAAGCCAATATACATTCCTCTAATGTCACAAAATGATTTTTACTACTATTAGTAGCATCCTTCAAGAATTTATTTTTCTTCTTCTGATCATGATGATGTTGATTTTGTCTTTTTTTCTTCTTCATTGATGCCCAAAGGCATTTTAGACTAATTTGTCCAAACCCACAAAGAGTACTTGCACCCATGACTTGCAGAAGGAAAAAAAATCAAGAATTTGTATCTATAGTTTTTCTCAACCTAGGAATCTAGAAAAGAAATTTGATTAGGCTATGTTTTTACCCTACAGAAAAAGATATTGTTTTTCCTTGGAGGTATCAATAATACCCAAAATGAAAAATGAGGTTTGATGATAAACATAGAACTTGATAATAACAAGGACAAAACTCATAAATGTTAGTTGCATTAATGCATCGACTTAATTATAATCTCATCGAAAAGCTTAAACTGTTAGACATACAATATACACTGGTACCAGTTGAATTCTCATTTAGACGCATCAGGCGTTTGAGAAAACACTTTTATTTACTTAATGTAAAGAAGCTGACAACTTAGCTTCAACTCACAGCTCAAGATGACTAAAATTTGTGCATTACTATGATTCTCTCCTTGTACTATGGAGATATATTTTTCTTGTTTCTTTTCTAGGTGCAATCAAATTGATGAATATTCCAAGGAACATAGTTCATCAAACAAATCAAAGTACAGAATCACCACATATATATTAGCTCTCTAAAGAAAAACGATGATGGGACTCGTAGACGCATGCATACATAACACCAACACTATGAAACGATAGCTCAGTCGATGAAAACCACAATCTACAAATAAATCAAATAGTGAAAACACAGCAGAAGAATGTTTGCACACTCGATTAGTCCAACTGTTTAGCACAATAGACTTCATTGATCAGCTGATGGGTTTGTCAGCAACTCAAGTGATTTTTTGAGGTAATCTACAGCGATAGAGACGTCATCAAATGCCAGAGCTCCGACAGCAAACCTTGCAGCCTTGTGTGCTTCAGCTATTTTCTCCGGAGGGGGCTGGTAATTGCTGTCGTATGCGTATGTTTTCACAGGAGCAGCTGCAACTTCTGGTGCAGACCCATTTCTGTCATTTGAGTTGTATTGAGTGCTTGATGGATAGTTCGCAGTGTTAGATGGAGGCAATGTGGAATACGAAGCATCCGCACCTTGGTAGTAAGAAGGGTAATGCGATGGTGCAGAAGGAAGACTACTCTCGGAAAAGCTAGGATACGACTGGAAATTGGGGTATTGTGAAGGGTAGTGCGGCTGCGGCAAGTGCGACTGCGGTTCTTGCGCATAAGGTTGATGGTGATACGGCTGGGAGTAAGAAGAATTTTCAGATGCATCACCGGGTGGAGGCTGCTGAAAATTATGAGAAGGATACTCACCACTAGGATAGGAAGGAGGTGATGGAGGGAAATGTGAAGGAGGTGACTGCGTGGTCGCTGCCGAAGGTGATGGAGGGATGTGTGAATGAGGTGGTGGTGGGGTGGTTGCTGGAGGAGACGGTCTTGCAGGACACGGTGCACTGTCATACATGTGATTGGACGAATCTGATTCTGGTTCAGGTTTGATGAATGAATCAGTTCCACTAGATGGAAGATCCTGCAACAATGCCACAGGCAGTTAGCAACAATAGCTTGCAATTATATATTTTGATGAAGTAATGTGTTTCATAGACAGGCATCAAGGACATGCAAAGTTACAGGAGGCTAATTACTAAAGGTAGGAGAACATTGTTTGTCCAAAATAAAATGTCCCAATCAAGAACTGAAATGCTATAAAATCCAAAAACTGTACTAAACTAATTAGTGGGGACAACATTGTCTAACAAAAGAAATGAACTAAACATCAGCTTTAGTAATAGCTTGCAATTATTATGTCTTCTGATGCTCTTGAAAGGAACTAATTATTTCACGCAAGAAATCTAAGCAATTTAACAGCCACATGTTCAAAGCTCAAAACTCAATTTATTTATTTTTTATGACAAGGGAAATCCGCAACCGCTAGCCTTTGGGTGCGCACCGGGTAAAACCTCCGCTCCTATGCAATAGCTCGCAAACCACATAGGAGAGGTAGCCCGCACTAGACAAGCTTGGTGCGACGAGCTCGACCCAGAAGGCAAACCCCTTGCTTTCGCTGGCAAGGGGTTTCGAACTTGAGACCTCCAGCATGAAAGTCCCAAGCTCAAACCACTGGGCCACCCGGAAGGGTGCTCAAAACTCAATATATATTAAAGTATTAACAGGTAAACACACACTAAAGTAAGAGCCCGTCATTGGGCCTAAAAACAAGAAACTTTGAATGTCTACTTTAAGGCTTTCCTTTAAATGACTGTGTTGTAAGATCTTTCAGATTACACTTCAAAAAGGACAGAAGTAGCCCCCCATCTGTCCCATTGTTTTCCATCTACTTTCGGTTATAAACAGCTCCAGAAAGAAAGGTCATATTCAAACTTATCAATAACTAAGGTCTGTTTTCACAAATGCAACAATTAATCAGTGCAACATACGACCATATGTGTTACTTGAGCTGAGGGTCTACGTGAAACAACTTCTCTACCTTCACAAGGTAGGAGCAAGGCTACGTAGACACCACCCTCCTCAGATCTCACTTGTGGGATTACACTTATTATGTTGTTGTTGTAACATATGACCATAACTACTCTGCCTACCAAAACTTTTTGAGAAACAACAATATACTAGGCAACAAATTACGACAAGCATGGAACCTACATAGGTGTTACTTGGTACACTGGTTTCTTCTTCATCACCAGGAGGGCCTGGTATAGGCTTCCTTCCTTCTTTCAAAGCTTTCCTTATGTCTGCTGCCTTCCAAGCTGCATACTTCTGCTTCTGCTCAAGCTGATAACAAAAATAAGAGGTCAACCAATCTGGCAAGCAGAGCCCATGTCACTAAACATATTTTCTTATACATATAAAATACATGTGACCATACAGATGAAAAGAAATAATGTATTTTCAAGTATCATCATAGAAGAGTAAATAAAAGCTAAGAGAAAGAAAAATGTTGATCAAAGCTTGTAACAATATAATTGAAACTCACATCAGGCTGGAGTTCACCGAACTGATTAAGGATCTCAAAGAAGATACTCGCAGCATAAAACGTTTTTGCAGTATTCCTGTAGAAACCAGTCGGTCATTGCAAAGAAATTCCTAACCATCCATCGAAAACAAGCTTCAATGCTATAACAAATACTATTACTAACATCATTTACATTAGTATCATCAATTAAACATGACTTTGATAATCGATGAGCATAGCTAAGGTCAAAGACAGCCACATATCAAATTTTTCAACTAATTAACCGAAGAGGAAGGTGTAAGACGGTAAAATTTAGAAATGAAGCAAAAGCTATCTAGTTGAAAGAGATCAAAACAGATGCTGGAGAAAAGCTAGTACCAGTTAACATCCTAATAATAACGATGTCTTATTCCATCCAGCATGAGGATGACAGATTTAGACCAGATAAGCAGCCAAGATGGTTTCCTTTTTTTTTCTTTCTTTTTTGTTTTCCAAAAAAAACATGCAGTCAAGATGGAATCATTAATCAGTGAAAAGGTAGTACTACTGATCCCATATAAGAAGAATGATGCAAGTGCAAAGCAAAAGTTGCAAGTCACTCAATTGACAAAGTCCATACAAGTCTGCTCGCCCAGCTCGATCTTGTTTGTCAGCCTTTGCAAAAACATTCAAGGCAAATCCCTCCACATGCAAATGATCATCAGGCCCCAATTTCAGTGACTTCTTATCCTGTAGAAAGAGGGCAACAAAGATGACGTACAAGAAGACGAAAAGGACACATCCAACATAAATATCAAACAGCTCTCTAACTACAAGCTCACATAGTGATAACTGATAACCATTCAGCCAGACTAGAAAATGATTTCCTTCTACAAGATCAGCATGGCCGATACAAGCAGAAGAATGTTCAATTGCAACAGAGAAATCCAGATGCTAAATATTTCATCAAAATCTCACAACACCTACAAACCAACCATATTTCTACAAGAAATATCTTGGTACTCAATTGACGAAGATAAAAAGAATAAAAATTAACAAAATGTTCTCGATATTTGTTTAACCATTAGTCAATCAATTAATCAACAATTAATCAATCCCAAAATACTTGGAGTCCAGCAATATGAATCCTCTTTCAGTTATTTATTAGATAATGCATCATTAGACTCTCTTTACAATGCTCAGCAAAAGAACAACAACAATAAACCCAAGTAATCCCACAGGTGGGGTCAAGGTAGGGTTGTCTGTACGCAGACCTCACCCCTACCATGAGAAGGTAGAAAAGCTGTTTCCGATAGACCCTTGGCTCAAATACAAATGAAAAAGACAATAGTAGCAACAAGCATGAACAGCAACTACAATAAACCCGTGTAATCCCGCAAAGACCTTACCACTACCTTAAAGGTAGAGTACTTGTTTCCAATAGACCCTCAGCTAAAATACAAATGAGAAAGATAACAGTCGCAACAAGCACGAACAACAACAACAGCAATAAACCCAGTGTAATCCCGCCAAGTAGGATCTGGAGAAGGTAGAATGTACGCAGACCTTACCACTACGTTAAAGGTAGAGTGGCTGTTTCCCTCAGCTCAAGATAAAAACAGCCCAAAGTAGAATAGGGAGAAACAACGTAAATGAAGACGATGGCTAACAACAACAAAGAAATACAATAATCAAGGCTAATGAAACAACTGAAGGAAGGGGTTAAGGGGTTACGCTCAGCATTCAATTGAAAAGAAGAACTTCAAATAGTACAAATTATTTCATGAATCTTACAGACAAGAAATATTTGGGTATTCAGCTCATGAAGAAAATAAAAAGAGAACCTTTTCAAGTTGATTTATAAGCGAAACAAGGATGGAACTAGTGGTTTTTGTACGCTCATTTTGAGGAATCCTCAATCCTCGCTCCATAGCATACAATCGACCTGCACAAAAAATTAAACAACTTTTAACCAAATTCAACATAATCAAGCAAATTTTAACCAAATTCAAAATGATCAAAGTCCCAATAGAACAACTTTTAATCTAATTCAACATGATCAAAATCCCAATTAAACAACTTTTAACCAAATTCAACATAATCAAAGTCCAAACCAAACAAATTTTAACCAAATTTAACATAAACAAAGTCCAAATTCAACATGATGAAATGAAAATAGGGTTTAGGAGTACAGTAGTAGGCAACGAGAGGTTCGTGTTTCTGCAACTCGTCAGCGCGTTGAAGGTAAGGTAATAGGAGCTTTGCTGGTTCGTTATCCTTCGACATCGCTACTTCTACGAGCTTCGATTTATGAAAACTTCAGTGCTTTTTTTATTAACAATGGCTTCCTTGTATGACGAATACTCTTGAGCTAAACGACGTCGTATTATATTGATGCGACTTTATTGCTATTTCTATGAAATTGCCCTTCGCTTCTTAAGTAAGGAATTTTTTATTTTTATTTTTGGTTAGAGCAGGGGTGTGAAAAAAATAATAATTTGTTATAAATCCATTAAATAAGTGGATAGTCCATAAAGTTAGTACATGAACAACCATTCATATTCACTAGGTTACATGAACCTTTTTGGATAAGTATGTATCTATTTATTATGATACTTAATATGGTGACCTTTGGAATGATTTCTCACTCTATAAATAGGGTTGTTCATTCACTATTGTAATATATACATATGAAACTTATATATACTTGAATAAAAGAAAGTCTTCTCCTACATCTATTTCTCTTGTCTTCTTCTTATAATCTTGATTTTACAACACGTTATCAGCACGAGTCTCTACCAGTTCAAGTAAAGACTTTCAAAGCCTCGGAGGTAAGAATTTCCTTTATTTTTAAATAATGTCTAATCTTTCTAAACTTGAATTTCTTGCTCTAGACATATCGGGAAAAAGCTATCTATCATGGGCACTCGATGCAGAAATTCATCTTAATGCGATGGGTCTAGCAGACACCATCCAAGAAAATAATCAAGCATCGAATCAAAACCGTGCTAAGGCGATGATATTTCTCCGTCATCACCTTGATGAGGGTTTGAAAATGGAATATCTCACTGTTAAGGATCCTCTGGTGTTGTGGAACAATTTAAAAGATAGATATGACCACCTGAAGTTGGTTGTCCTTCCACAGGCACGTTATGATTGGATCCACTTGAGACTTCAAGATTTTAAATCTATCAGTGAGTATAACTCTTCTATGTTTAAAATTATCTCACAATTAAAATTATGTGGAGAAAATATCACTGACCATGATATGCTGGAAAAAACGTTTTCCACTTTCCCTGCCTCGAGTATGCTTCTGCAGCAGCAATACCGAGAAATGGGATTTAAAAAGTATTCCGAATTAATCTCACATCTCCTTGTTGCTGAACAACATAATGATTTACTGATGAAAAACCATGAAAGTCGACCTACTGGTTCTATGCCATTTCCTGAAGTAAATACGGCAAATTTTCACCAATCTAAGCGTGAAAAAGGTCGTGGCCCCAGTCGTGGCCGTGGTCGTGGTCGAGGAAGAAATCTCAATCATGGTGATCGTCTTGCACTAAATAATAACATTCAACACCAGCAGTGTAAAAAGAAGAATGAAAAACATGACGTAGTGCAGAAGAAAAATTCAGACAACAAATGTTATCGATGTGGAGGAAAAGGACATTGGTCACGTACCTGTCGTACGCCAAGGCACCTGGTTGAGTTATATCAAGCTTCCCTGAAGGAGGTGAAAAATAACGCAGAAGCCAACTTTATCACGGAAGATACTGTTGAACCCATGCATCTAGATGTAGCGGATTTCTTTGAGAACCCCGAAGGAAAGATAGATCACCTGATAGGTGATGGGTCTGTGATAATATAAATATATTTCATTTTCGTCGTTTATATGAACTAGTATGAATATGTTTTCCTAGATTTGTAAATAACTAAAAGGTTGTGTATTGTTTTTGTTTAGTAATAATATTATAATGTTTATTTCTTTTATATCTTTTATCTTGAAGAATATATGGATACCTCAATGATCAATCATGAAGATATTTGTATAATTGATAGTGGAACAACGCACGCCATATTCAAAGATGAGAAATACTTCTCCTACTTGCTTAGAAGAAAAGCAAATGTTACTACAATTTCTGGTAATTCAAACTTAATAGAAGGCTCCGGAAGAGCTACTATATTTCTGCCTAAGGGGACAAAACTTGTCATAGAAGATGCTTTGTTCTCTTCTAAATCCCCAAGAAACCTGTTAAGTTTTAAAGATATTCGCCGAAATGGATATCATGTTGAGACAATAAATGAAATGAATGTTGAATACCTTGGTATTACCAAGATTGTCTCAAACCAGAAATATGTATTGGAGAAATTATCAACTTTATCTTCTGGCCTGTATTATGCAAAAATAAGTACGATTGAAGCACACTCTATCGTAAACCAGAAGTTTACTGACTTAAAGACTTTTGTGCTTTGGCATGACCGAATAGGTCATCCTGGATCAATAATGATGAGACGAATCATTGAAAACTCAAATGGTCATCCATTAAAGAACCTGAAGATTCTTACAAATGATGAGTTTTCATGTGCTGCTTGCTACCAAGGCAAATTGATTACTAGGCCATCACCAATGAAGGTTAACATTGAATCCCCTCAATTTTTGGAACGAATACATGGGGATATTTGTGGACCTATTCACCCATCTAGTGGGTCGTTTAGATATTTTATGGTCCTAATAGACGCATCTTCAAGATGGTCTCATGTGTGCCTCTTATCATCTCGCAACCTGGCGTTTGCAAAATTATTGGCACAAATGATACGATTAAGAGCGCAATTTCCAGATTATCCCATTAAGACAATTCGTCTTGATAATGCTGGCGAATTCACATCCCAAGCTTTTGATGCTTATTGCGTATCGGTAGGGATAAAAGTTGAACATCCTGTAGCTCATGTTCATACTCAAAATGGCCTTGCTGAGTCATTTATTAAGCGCTTACAATTGATAGCAAGACCTCTACTTATGAAAAGTGAGTTGCCTACTACTGTTTGGGGTCATGCTATCTTACATGCAGCATCACTTGTTCGTCTCAGACCGACTCATTATAATAAATACTCCCCATTACAATTGGTATTTGGTCATGAACCAAATATTGCTCATCTTCGAATTTTTGGATGTGCTGTATATGTGCCTGTAGCACCACCTCAGCGCACCAAGATGGGCCCTCAAAGAAGGTTAGGCATATATGTTGGGTTTGATTCACCCTCAATAATTCGCTACCTTGAGCCATTGACGGGAGATTTATTCACTGCAAGATTTGCAGATTGTCGATTTGATGAAACAAATTTTCCGCAATTAGGGGGAGAGAAAAATAAACTTAAAAGTGAAATTGCATGGAAAGTTTCGTCATTATCTCATTTTGATCCACGCTCCCCTGTGTGTGAACAAGAGGTCCAGAAGATCATCCATTTGCAAAACATAGCAAATCAAATGCCAGACGCATTTACTGATTCAAAAAGGATAACAAAGTCACATATTCCTGCAGTAAATGTGCCTATCCGAATCGACGTCCCAAAAGGACCATCTACAAGTGTCATAGCTTCTGAATCACAAATACGCCTGAAGCGTGGTAGACCATTGGGTTCAAAAGATAAGAATCCTAGAAAAAGAAGTACAAAAAATGACACTACAAAAGAATTTCACGAAGAAATTCAAGATCTGATTAATCCTGATATTCCTGAAGAAATCAGTGAACCCGAGACTCAAGTAAATGAAGAACTCTCAATAAGTTCTTCTACAGGTGATGGGATAAGTTTAGATCGATCAAAAATCATAGTGGATAATGTTTTCGCATATGATGTTGCACTTAACATTATGCAAGGAAATGAGGATCTTGAACCTCTATCCGTCGAAGAATGTCGACAAAGACATGATTGGCCAAAATGGAAAGAAGCAATTGAATCAGAATTGAATTCACTTGCTAAGCGTGAGGTTTTTGGACCAGTAGTCCAAACGCCTAGTGATGTTAAACCAATTGGCTATAAATGGGTCTTTGTACGAAAAAGAAATGAGAGAAATGAGATTGTAAGATACAAGGCACGCCTTGTTGCACAAGGATTCTCTCAACGACCTGGTGTCGACTATGAAGAAACATATTCACCTGTTATGGATGCAATAACTTTTCGATATCTCATCGGTTTAGCTGTACATGAAAATCTTGAAATTCGTCTAATGGATGTGGTTACAGCTTACCTTTACGGTTCACTTGATAATGAAATTTATATGAAAGTTCCAGAAGGACTTAAAATGCCTGAAGCATGTAGTTCAAAATCTCGGGAAATATATTCAATCAGATTACAAAAGTCATTATATGGCTTAAAACAATCAGGGCGCATGTGGTATAATCGCCTCAGTGAGTACTTGATAAAACAAGGTTATATAAACGATGTCATTTGTCCTTGTATATTTATTAAGAAAACAACATTGGGATTTGTTATTCTTGCTGTTTATGTTGATGACATTAATCTCATTGGAACTCCAGAAGAGGTTCAAAAGGCAATTGAATATCTAAAGGAAGAATTTGAGATGAAAGACCTTGGAAAGACAAAAATTTGTCTTGGACTACAAATAGAATATTTAGTAGACGGGGTCTTCATCCATCAATCTGCCTATACTGAGAAAATCTTGAAACGATTTTACATGGACAAAGCACATCCATTAAGTACTCCAATGGTTGTCCGATCACTTGAAGTGAGTAAGGATCCATTCCGACCTCAAGAAGAGAATGAGGAACCTCTTGGTCCAGAAGTACCTTATCTTAGTGCAATTGGGGCACTTATGTATCTTGCTAATGCTACGAGACCTGACATAGCATTTTCTGTTAATTTGTTAGCAAGATATAGTTCTTCCCCTACACGAAGACATTGGAAAGGAGTTAAACATATATTGCGATATCTAAGGGGAACTAGTGATATGGGTCTGTTTTATACTAACAAAGATAGTGCAGATCTTGTTGGTCATGCAGATGCAGGTTATTTAT
Source organism: Solanum pennellii (assembly GCF_001406875.1). NCBI lineage: Eukaryota > Viridiplantae > Streptophyta > Magnoliopsida > Solanales > Solanaceae > Solanum > Solanum pennellii. The sequence continues at coordinate 78,087,876 of NC_028643.1, read as the reverse complement.
CTGACCCACATAAAGCTCGATCACAAACAGGCTATCTGTTCACATATGGAGGTACTGCTATATCATGGCGATCTATGAAGCAGTCTATTGTCGCTACTTCTTCAAATCATGCTGAGATAATAGCCATTCATGAAGCAAGTAGAGAATGTGTATGGTTAAGATCAGTAATACATTCTATCAAAGAAAGATGTGGTTTGAAGTGTGACGTCAAGATACCCACAATACTCTTTGAAGACAATGCTGCATGCATAGCTCAATTAAAAGGAGGCTTTATAAAAGGAGATAGAACGAAACACATTTCACCAAAATTATTCTTCACACATGATCTCCAGAAGAATGGTGATATTGATGTGCGACAAATTCGTTCGAGTGATAATCCAGCAGATTTATTTACTAAATCTTTACCGGCCTCAACTCTTGAGAAGATGGTTCACAAAATTGGAATGCGGAAACTTAACCATCTGAATCGTGGTTTTTATCAGGGGGAGTAAAATACGCACTGTACTCTTTTTTCCTTAATCTAGGTTTTGTCCCATTGGGTTTTCCTAGAAAGGTTTTTAATGAGGCAGCAAATAATGCGTATCAAAAGATATGTGTACTCTTTTTCCTTCACTAGAATTTTTTCCCACAGGGTTTTTTTCTAGTAAGGTTTTAACGAGGCACAATATCTATGGACATCCAAGGGGGAGTGTTATAAATCCATTAAATAAGTGGATAGTCCATAAAGTTAGTACATGAACAACCATTCGTATTCACTAGGTTACATGAACCTTTTTGGATAAGTATGTATCTATTTATTATGATACTTAATATGGTGACCTTTGGAATGATTTCTCACTCTATAAATAGGGTTGTTCATTCACTATTGTAATATATACATATGAAACTTATATATACTTGAATAAAAGAAAGTCTTCCCCTACATCTATTTCTCTTGTCTTCTTCTTATAATCTTGATTTTACAACATAATTGTATTTATATATCTACGTAAAATTTTAAATGCGTATATAATTGAATTGAGTTAAAATAATTTTATTTGTATATTAAATTTCTCTCTAGCTGCACATAGAAATTGGTCAAAAATATTCAATGAAATGAGGTAGACTCTTGCAAGATTGTCGCACAAGAGTTTTTTCCTTTTTATTATTGTTTTTGTTGGGTATCCTCTTTGTTTGTAGTTCTTTCTTATCTACATCTATTTTTATAAATAGTTATTATTGTCATAAAATTGGATTTGGTTATATAAATTTTATCTTGACTAAAAACGATTAATTTCAATACTAGCTAGGCTAATTACCAAAGGACATTACTTCTGTTTAGTTTTAGCAGCAATAAGTAATCAATGATGTGAAATTTAAATATTGAGAGAAAAAAAATTGAATTTTAATTTGATTGAAGCTGTTAAGTTTTTGTAGAGACCGAAATAAATTAAATTAGCGTGATTTGAAAATTCATATTCGATTTTATATTCCCTTCCTCTTTAAAAAGTAATTAAATTTGTGTTTAATATAAAGTTGCCAATTTTTTTCATTATAAGAAGTAAAATGGACTTTAATGAGGGAAAAAGAAAAAGAAAGTGGCAACCTTTCAAGAAAATTCATTCCTTTTACAACTAATAGATCAATGCAAACAAATAATTAAAATTAATAGGATAAAATTATTGTGTCTTTTTGCTAATCGGTTGTTTTTAATAATTTTTTAATCTTCTAAATTAAACTTGTGTTTGTCCTTTTATTTTTACCTATTTTATTGTGTTTCATAAGGATTCATATATTTAGAAAAGACTAGATGAGTCCCATTAGTAATTGGATTTGTAAATCGTTATCTCATTCAAATAGGATTTGGAAAAAGGTTTATATATGAAATTTTATTTATATAAAGAGTATATAGTTTATATCAAGTATTTTTTTTTTTAATTTTGTTATTAGGTTTATTGTGAGAATGTCTATGGGAATCTTCAATGTCTTGCTGTTGAATCGATCGTCTCACTCTTGGATTGAAGAGTGAAGTATCAAATCCAAAATCGATTACTATGACTAAAGATACCTACATGTAAGAGTGTAGCTTTTGGGGTTAACTGTGTTATTGCAACAAACAAAGAAGAGTATACTATCAAATCGAATATCAAATCGAATCCCATATCGATGACTATAGGTCAGAAATGGTTTGAAGAGTGTAGTATCAAAATCATTAATAGTGTTATTGCAATATCAGAGAAGAGTGTATTATCAAATCATAGTGTAGTGAATTCCAAATCGATCGTTATGGCTCAGAGATACCGACATGAAATTAGTATGGCTAAATCGGGTCCCAAATCGATCACTATGTTTCAGTACCGAGATGAAATTAGTATTGGACTCGGATACATCACAACAATGGCTAACAATGGTGGTGGGTGCGGTTGTTGTAGAGACCTACGCAATTTATTTATTTTTACGCTAATTGGGTACGAGTTAATACAGATATGGTTTATTTATGACGATTACGCAAGAACTAAAGCTACTCAGAAAGAAGTCAGAACAAAAGCTTAGCACGGAGTATCGTTTTCAATTTTTATCAAATGTTATGTTTTGCGTTTATGAATCTATTTTTCATTGACATTTATGCTCTATCTAAGTTTTCCCCAGTAAAGATTTTCTAGTTCTCGCATCAAATATTTATTTCAGAATTTTCTGTCCATGTATGTCAACAAATTACAATTACCAATTTATCATACTACAAAACATTGCATCAATTTGATATACTACTGATATAGTATTGTTAAGAGAATGAGAACCAAAATTACCGAATCATACCATACCATGCCCACCTCTACTTGTAACTTTGTCAGAATAGAAGTAACTTTCTAATATAGCACAAACTATTAGGTCTCTATTCTGTGATCACTCACTGTCCACATATTTATCCTATTACAAACTAGACTAGTAATGACAACAGAACACAATGGCATGTGAGTACACATCTCTTATTCAGCAGTTACTATGGGGTGCTAGGAATAGGCTCAGTTCCAGAAATGTGAGACGCAGCATCGTCTTTGGTCATGGCAACATAGTTCACAGGAGCACTGAGTCTCGCTTCTTTCTTTCCATCTTTAGAAGTTGACCTGGAACCGTTTTGGTGGGAATTAAGAGACAGTCTTCTGCTTGCCGGCCCATTGGCACTGCCATTTGCTCGTGGACCTGTTACCTTCTTAGAACCAAGTGGTCGAGCAGGGCTCGGCGTAGATCCAAATACTTCTGGATCTTTGCTCATCTGCTCATGGAACTTCTTCTGGTCCTGCCAGGCATCAAAAGAACATTTAGTGAGTCCTTCAGTTAGTCATTCTTGGTATGATATTAAGCAAAAACTAATGCTAGGTAAGAGGTTCTGTATTTACCCTCAGCCTTCTTTTCTCTTCTTCTCTATCGTGCCTGAGCATCATATATTCGTCTAGCATGGCAAGTAGTGGAACACCATCATAAGTGAATGTGGTGTCCCGCTCTTGTTCCCATACTCTAGTTTTTGCAACCAACGAGTCCACAAGAGCTGCATAACCAAATATTATATTCAGACTCAGCGTCTAATATTCACCGATATTTTCACAGAAAAGCAGTGTATCTCAAATTATTGAACATCAAGCAAGAATGAATCCATAAGCTCCTTGGCAAAACTAACAAATCAAAGACACTAGATAGATAATCAAATAAATCCTTTTTACAACTGACAACAAGTACTTGCATCATCCCCAAACCACTTCTTTTACAAGTCTCATCCTCAAAAACATATCCAGCACTAATACCCACAATACTCAGTTTTAACAGTGATAAAACATTAATTCGGGATTTACCTGGAATTTTATTGACCAATATCCGAGCCTTTTCAGCTCTCTTCAAATTCAAGTGTGCCCCTCTGCTTGCATTATACCGATTATCATCCTGTTTCACCATAATTTATGGCAAGTTATCATCATAATTTCCAGGGAGAGATACCTTTATGTTGATCTGATGAACTACAGGCATGAAGACCCAGAATTTTACCATTAACTGTTAAACTTCACTTACAGTTTCTCAATTACAAATAAAAGCCTGAGGAATATATCCACACAAGGAAAATGAAAGAGAAAGAGGAAAGACAACATGATGAAAACGAGAGAATATACCCTGTTATAGTCTTCAAGCCAGCTCTCTTCTTCACAAGCTGCCATCCATTTCTCAACTTTTTCCAATATTTCTTTCCTACTATGAGCCTCTTCTTTTGCAATTACAATCTGATTGTCCATGTCAGCTAGTAATTCTGCTGGATCAACATTACCAGAATCAATCAGTCCCATAATCTTTTCTCGAGCAGCCTCAGTATCAATCTCTACGTGGGCACGAGCATAAATGTCTTCCAGTTCAGCCTGTCTTTTGAAAGAAATCTCCTTCATCTTGCTAGCTTTAAGTTGATCAAGCCTTTCAACTTCCACTTCAGCCTTGACAATAACAATAGAAAAGCACAGTTAGTGACAACTGACAAGCTGCAAAAGCACTTGAAGTGGATTCTAAGATCTATCTCCAGCTACCTGTTCAATCAAATCAAGAGCAAGAGCCCCTGGAATGGCCACTTCATCTACTGAAGCTGATATGTTGCAGGTAACATGGTCAAATAAGCTCCTTTCTTCTTCTGGGGTATCCATCAAATTCCATAAATCAATTAGCTGAGTTGCTAATTCTTGAAGCTGCAAGAGGAGGAAAGATCGGAAGAGAATTGAATTCAAAAAGAAGTGGACTGAGTGTAATGTTCACCATCATGATATATAACTGGTTATAGCATGTTTAGAGTAAGTGCTAAACCGACTACTGTCTATTGCTACGATGTGCAGTTGAACGTCCATATAGACTGAAACAATTCCAAGGAAAGGAACTCCAATCAATATAGACAGTTGTGCTTGGAGGATCCAAATTCTGAATAATATAAATTGCAGAATATGCCTGAGGCATTCTAAACTTGATGAGAAGTATAATTAGGAAAACCAAACTGGTATACTTAAAACAGTAAGAATATTTACCTTAAGCAATCTCTGCTTCTTATCTTCCTTTAATACCAAGACAGTGTTAGCCAGATTTGACAATGTATCATTGCTAATACTTTTTGATTGTACACCAGTAGAATCATCCAGGCTTGGGTGAACTTCTGTGACAGTACTGAAGAAGTCCATGCCAAGAACAGCACAAAGGTCATGCACAGTACTCACAAGATCGAGGACCTTGTGTAATCTGTCACTCTGCAAGTTCAAACAAGAATGTATTGAGTATCTGACAAGCACGATCCAGATAAGCAGATTATAAAAATTGTCTTGTGAATATTGACGAGACCTTCTCCTTTTGGAGCTCTTGAAGTTGCACATGAAACTCATCCAACTTTTTTACAGATAAGTCAGATTCGTCCACTGTTAGACTCTCAACTTGCTCGCTATCCCCTGCAATCTCACTGCTTATCTTCTGAATTTGTGATTGTACATCAAAGAAGTCTTTTATCCTATCATCTTTCTGCTTCCATAGTTTTTCCAGTGTTGGTGCTATAGCTGCAAGCTGTTCCTTGATTGTGCCTGAAGTTTTCTCAGGCTAGAGAATCAACCACAGAAAGGAAAATATGCATAAGAGGAAGAATTACGACTTCCAGCTGCAACAAAAGAAATTTACATATTTCTGTCTATTTATAACAAAAATGAAGTATGGTTGCTCACAATTCCAACATATGTCTTCTCTCCAAGGGCTGACAGCAGCCTGGAGAGTTCAACTTTGGCATCTGCCAATGCCTGAAGAAGGTGAGCCCGTGACTTCACAGCATGGTCAACCTTTCTCTTGTAGACATCCAGACACTCTTGATCTATCTGAAGAAGCATCTTGTCCCGCTCATCATCAGTTTCACCAACCTCATCCCAGATTTGCTGCATCAAAAGACAAGTTCATTTTATCCATCAGCTACATACATAGTATATACATTTAAGAGAATACTTCATTGGTTCCTTTTTAAGTTAGTTAAAAGATTGAGGCGATCCACAAAAAAAAAAATTGCCTGCAGCTTTTGTAGTAGGGTGCCGCAAGTTGTTTCGTCAAGAACAGGAGGAGTTTGATCATCCACTGCTGCCATCTTCAGTCACGTTAACCAAACCTGAAATTGATTCCAAAACTAAGCTAAATTTTCAATCTTAGGTCATGTATTTCAGCAAAAGATGATGAAGTTGCTGAAATTTCACATCAGCATTACTAAGTCACTAAATATTCTACATTTATGAAAAATGGTTTTTGCACCTATACTAAGTTCAGTAGTTCACACAAATGCACATCAAATTAAAGCTGAAATAGCACATTCACAACATTCGAAATGCCTCAATTACTCGAAAACACTCGGATAAAATTTGATATAAGAAAAATAAACAGGAAAATTATCCAACAAAGAGAATAATTCCTACTCCAAGCCCGTACACTCATACACCAATTTAAAGCCAAAAAACTACATTCACAGCAATCAAAACTTCACAGTTACTCCAAAACCTCTCAAGTAAAAGTTTGAGCAAAGCAAAAAATAAACAGGAAAATCCTCCAACAAAAGCCACACAAATGTACATCAATTTAAAGCCAAAACAGCACATTCACAACAATCAAAACACCAAGTTACTCTGAAAACACTTCAACCAGAACTTGAGAAAAACAAATATAAGCATGAAATTCCTACAACAAAGAGAAAAAATCCAACTCCAAGACATTCACACAAATAAACATCAATTTAAAGCCAAAACAGTACATTCACAACAATCAAACAAATTCACATCAATATAAAGCCAAAACAGCACATTCACAATAATCACACACATGTACATCAATTTAAAGCCAAACAGCACATTCACAACAATCAAAACACCACAGTTTACTCCCAAAACACTTCAATGAAAACTCGAGTCAAGCAAATATAAACATGAAAATCCTCCATCAAAGACAAAAAAATCCAACTGTAAACACTCATATTCACACAAATGCACATCAATTTAACACCAAAACAGCACATTCACAACACTCAAAACACTTCAATCAAAACTCTAGCAAATCAAATATAAACATGAAAATCCTCCATAAAAAGACAAAAAATCCAACTCTAAACCCTCACATTCACACAAATGCACATCAATTCAACGCCAAAACAGCACATTCACAACAATCAAAACACCACAGTTACTCTCAGAACACTTCGATCAAAACTCGAGCAAAGCAAATATAAACATAAAAATCCTCCATAAAAAGACAAAAAATACAACTCCAAACCCTCACATTCACACAAATGCACATCAATTTAAAGAGAAAACGCCATAATCACTCTCAAAACACTTAGATCTCATTCCAAAATCGATCGAAACTAACTCAAAAAATCCATACAAACACGTCGCACATTGCTCATTCTACAGCTAAAAACAAACAAAAACGAACAAAAATGAAGAGAATGCTTACCCAAATTAGGCAGTTTCTGGTGAGATTTCGTTCTCAGATCTACGAACTTTCACTTCACAGAATCAGTATATATGAGTTTTTGTATCAATCAGAGAGACAACTGGGGTGGGTGGGTAGGGAGCTTAAGTAAACAACTGAGTAAAAGGATATATTCAGACAAAAAAGAAAAATAGAGGGGCGGGGGGGTGGGGGCCAATGAAAAGATAAAAACTTCTTTACACTTTTGCCACTGTTTGTAGTTCAAATTTACCAATATGACACTGAGGACAAGAAGAAACGGACATTTGACTGATTTGACCAGACGGTCTTTGTGGTAAACGAAGGGTCATTTCGGGTAAAACTCGATTTGTATTAAAACAAATTATTATGATTAAGTTAAAAAGATAAGATTAAAATAACTTATAATTCACTATAGTTTTGTTATAAAAATATATTTTGAATTGACGTAAATGTCGAATAGAGTATTATAATGTGATTTGGCTTAGAAAAAAGTTGACGGACAGTTGTAATTAAAGACAATAACAATGCAATGATTAATAATTTAAAATTTGACTCTTTTAAACGAGGCTATAATTAAAATACGTAGTTAAATTATTTCAGTAATGATCAAATCTAGCTGATTAAGTTATCTTATTAATTAATAGCTATTAGCTATTATGTTCGATTCTTTTTTCAAACGTGAATAATTAATTTACGAATTTTATCAACTAGAGAATTCAGTTTATGGTGACAAATCTTTCTATGGGTTGTTTCTTTCACCTTTATCATCGTAAAAGTGTCTATAATACCAATTTATATTTGATTACCCAAAAATCAAATTAGAAACATACATAAACTAGATTATCCTCGCAATACATAAGTGTTTGATACTAGTAAACGCAAGGATCTAGCGGGATTAAACATATGGTCCATGAAGTTTATGCAATGTGATCAATTAATTATTGTAGTAAAAGCTAATTAATTCGAGATATATGAAGCCAAAGAAGAAAATGAAAAGGCTAAAGTGGATGTTATCTAAAATGATGAAGGATTTATAAATCCTTGCAAATGCATTTTCAAGGCATATTAACTCGAAAAAAATAAAAGAATATTATTTTAACGATTTTTCATTATAAGTCTCGAATTTTGATAATAAAAAAATAAAATTACTTCAATAAGAAGTATTTTATCTTTAAAATATAATTTTGTACTGTAAATCTTTAATAACTGAGTCCAAATTAAAATGATAACAAATACTGAAAAAAGAAATTTCAATAAAATATGTATATGCATACTAGTAACACAATAGTTATTCAATCGACACTCTCTCTCCCTACCTCCTCCCTCTCTATATAAATACACACAAAAAGTTTAACATTAATAACTTAAAAATTGAACTCATTAAATCTAAATTTTTTAATCTCTTCTATACATAATAATTAAATATTTAAATTAATTAAATCCGAACCATTTATCACAAAAAGAATAGAAGGCACATTATCAACACATGCACTCAATATTGCTTAAGATCTAAGTTTCACAATGATATATGCCTTGATAAATAGATTACTTAATTAAAAAATATAGCTTAATATAAAATAGATTATTTTTTCAGAATTGTCAGAACGTAACTCCATATAACGGCACTTTTAGTACGGTTTATATGCCACTTTGATTAAAAATCATATAAACTATAGTCTATAGTCCTTGTGAATATATAAAATTGATAAGTTGTTTGACTACTTTTAGATGGAGATTGAAATACATACTGAAGCTTAAGTTATGATTAAACAATTTAATATACATGTTCAAATTATATTGAATTAAATATGTATATTAAAAAACAAATTTAACATCTATTTTATAATGTGATAAATTTAATCTTATAAATACATATATGAGCAGAGTTAACACACATTTAGGGGTTTCAAATTTCCTTCGATGGAAATAATATTATTTATACATGATTAAATTTTTATTTTATGTATATATATGGTAGATGTCGAGCCTTCTTTGCTTAGTTCGTGTATTTACTTCTTTAGATTTTGAAACCCTTGGATTAAAAATCTTAGCTTCGTCATTGTATGCGTGTAGGGGCAAGTACGTAATTAAGGGCAACAACAAGGGCATATTAGTAAAGAGCAATTGCATGGATTAGGGGCGACATCGTAACAATTGTGTTATCATGTATGAGTTGATGAGTTGCTGGCAAGTTTTGTTGTAGAGTGAAAGCTAAAACAAAATATTGGGACCCAAAATAATAAAATAAAAAGAATTGTCAATTTTTTAAATAAGATTTTAGTATATAATATTTATAAAGTTTTGTCAATTTTATATTGAGATAGTTTATGATCATACTTTATTTACATAAAAATAATAATAATAAATTAATAGAAAATATAAATCGATGATATAACACAGTTTGTCAAAAGTCAAAAAGTGAGAAAAAAATAATTAAGTAGAGGACAAATTATTAGGTAAAATTTATTCGTATCACGTGTTTATACGAGGTCAATACATGCATGTCATGTGTTTAAATTTATAGTTTATTTTACTTTATTAAATCACATAATAATAAATATTACTTTGATTTAATTTAAACACCTGGTGCGAATAAATTTTTTCCTAAATCACTCAACAACATGAAATATTATATAGGTAACAGTTGTTTTAACTATTATAATCATTTCAGGTGATGCCTATATTATGATCAATTTCACAATTCATAGATACGATAAATATTTTATTTCATTTTTCATATCTATTTGGAGATTATATTTAAAAAAAATATGTTATTTCATTATCGAGAAAATAATAAAAGTAAAAGAAGACATGATAAAAAGGAAATTAATTGTCACGGACAGGATACGAGAAAGCGAAATAAGATCTATGTTTCATGTGACTGCACCTGTATTTCGACATCATTATGAACTTAATCCAATTTTACTTGTCGTTTTCTCAATTTTCCATCCTAATTCTTTTTTTTAATTTTAATTTTAAGTTAATAGAAATGAAAAATTCATATAAGATATTTATTAATTGAGGATAAATTTTAGATTTGTTCTATAATTATTATTATTGTTATTATGCTTGAGCTTTTTCTTATGTATTTCGAATCATCCGAATATGAAAAAATCTAAGAGATGAAAATTTATATAGTATTTGAAAGCCATAAGGCTTTCCTCAATAGGACCAGCCGCTAGCGGATAAGAAAGATTTGCTCAAATGTTTTTTTTTGTTTTCACTCGATGTTCGGAGTCTATATTGAAGCTTCGACTAAATTCAGATCGCGCACTGCAGGGCCCATTCTAGGGTGGCGCTCCCAACAAAATTTTCTCCATACTCAAGACGCGAACTCGAGACTTCTGATTAAGGATAAAGTACTCCCACCAGTGCTCCACAACCCATGTTGGTTCTGGCTGAAATGTTGCCGTGTATAAAAATTAAAATGCCAGATTCAAATTAAATCTCTCACCTACACACAAATGCATAAAATTAAAAAACGTTTTGAATTTTCTTTCAATTTTTAAGCGTTAATATGCAATATGAAAGAGAAATATTAGGATAAGTTTCCTACGGGCTATGTCCATTTTTAACTATCATGGTTTTCTTTTTTTAGAGTTAAATTATAAGAATTTGGATCAAATTTTAAGATGTGCTTTTTCATTATATTGATATATAAAAAATTATATTTTATAATACTTTTCGTATAATTTTTAAATATTTAAATTTTTGTAAAAAACTATCAAATTAGGACGAAGGAAATAATATTTTAATAATCCACAAAAATATCTATTGACTAGTTAAGTTAAAATGAGTGCCATTTGGCAATGAAAAGACCAACCGTAACATGCAGGTGAAGCGGACAAAGTTTTAATATTCAATTGTAATTTTATTACACCCTACCGATAAATCAGCAACTACGAATCACCATTTTAATTTTTTTTTCGTGATTTAGCTAAAACTGAAATAATTAATTTTCACGTAGCTTTGTGATTAATCTAAGAAATTAACAACTAATTAACTTAACCTCAGCTTTAATTTTGTTCATAATTAAGTAGAAGAACAACAAAAAAAAATTAAAAATTAACAATGCATGATCATACGATGCCTTCATCACCATCAACGCCAACTCGAATTCGACGTAGACGAACACAAGATGTGGTATAACAACTTCTTTTTTTTCCTTATCATATTGTAATTCATGATAATAGAAATGTGTTGTTAATATAAATGATTTCAGAAGAAATTAAATATGATTGTTACAGTGAAATGTCGTTTTATGTCAGATATTTCCGGAGCTAAGCAAATTAAATGGAGGTCATTTACTTATGGATGATAAAAACAAATACAAAACAATGTGGATTCGAACGTATTCATCTCTGTGGATGCTTATAAGCATTATAATCATACTTTATTTGGGTCATTTGTATATTTGTGCAATGGTTGTTGTGATCCAAATCATCATGACATCTGAATTGTTCAATCTACTTAGAAGAACAGATGAAGATAAGTGTCTTCCTGGATTTAGGCAACTAAATTGGTAAGAATTCCTCTGTATTTTACTATATGATTTCGAGTTTCGACTACTCAATATTGAAAGAGATATATAACTACTAACTAGAGTGTGTATGAATATTTGTGTTGTTCGATTCAGGTACTTTTTCTTCACGGGCATGTTGTTTGTATATGGACGTATACTCAGCCAACAACTTGTGAATACTGCAACTATTGATGAATTCTCTTATAAGTTAGTAAGCAAGATTGTAAAGTATCAGATGGTCTTTTGCTATTTTCTGTATATTGCAGGTTCGTTTATCTCCTCGAAAAGTTTGATATAATATATTTTGGTCTTGATGCATCACTTGAGTCGAGGATCTTTTAGAAACAGCCTCTCTACCAGTGGCGGAGCGGAGACAGAAGTTTTTCGAAGGGTGTCCAAAAGAGAGGGGGGGGGATTGTTTCTAGTGAGATTCGAGCACATGAGCACTGAAATCTGACATCTAAATCCACTAGGCTACAACATGTTTTTCTTTTGTTAAGGGTGTCCATTAATCACTTTGTATATCATTTTACTTATATATACGGTATTATTTCCCGACGAAGGGCCTCACTATAGGGTAGCTATGCCCCTGCTCTCTACCTTCACCAGGTAGGGGTAAGGTCTGCGTTTACTCTACCCTCCACTGACCCCACTTGTGGGATTACACTGGGTTTATTGTTGTTGTTGTACTTGGGATAACATATTTCCATTGACATCCATTCGTTTTTGCTTTTGTTTCTTTGCATTTTTCGAGTCACTCTATCATTTATGACTTGAAGAACTTAGAATGGAGAGCAATTTGAAGAAATGACCTTAAATCTTTGTGTATTGACACCCCTAATCGAATTGTTTGAGATTAAGAAGTGGAAGAAATCGTTTTATATTACCAAATAATGTCCCTATTGTCATAGCTATAGATATAGGGATTTTGAGAATACGCCTTAACTTACCTTATTGTGTTTCACAAGCTTTTTAACCGGAGATGTTAAATATGTGATGCTTGTTTGTATTTGCAGGACTTGTTTGGTTCATTTTAACGTTAAAGAAGAAGACGTACAAGTATCAGTTTGGTCAGTATGCGTGGACTCACATGGTTCTATTTGTGGTGTTCACTCAATCCTCTTTTACTGTAGCCAACATATTTGAAGGCATTTTTTGGTAATATATAAGTTCTCAGGAAGTTAATAAATGATTGTATAACAGTTTTTTTACTCATGTAGAGTGCATAAACATTTGATTCTTCTGTTGCAGGTTCCTTCTTCCTGCATCACTTATCGCGATGAATGATGTATCAGCTTATTTCTTTGGTTTTTTCTTTGGGAAGACGCCTTTGATCAAGCTGTCTCCGAAAAAGACATGGGAAGGCTTCATTGGAGGATCTGTTGCCACCATGATAACAGCTTTCTTGGTCAGTGGCACCTTTTCAGTACTTCCAGTTTTTCTAATCTTCCTACTGTTTTCTGATCAAACTGATAATATTAGGTCCGTCCTTATTCAGTAATATGGTATCAGAGTCAGGTTCATCCTGTTTAAGCCCCCATGTTATATTGTTCACGCTAATGTTAGTGGTCTGGGCGTGTAAGGTGGGGAGGGTGTCTTAGAGTGTGTTAGAGTCCTACATTAGTCGGAAAATGGGCTAGTGATCTCCTTATACAGACTCCCCTCATGAGCTAGCTTTTGGACGTGTTCAATACTTAATGTAGCTTTTTGGCATTGGTTGTATTGGATGCATTAGGTGGTATATCATATATGGCTTGTTACTTGATCTTCTCTCATCTTCTTAGACAGAAAATTGTAATGTGAAGTATACTGTAACGAAACGTAAGTTTTGTATAATTGAAATTTTCAGCTTCTATGCAGTTTGCAAATGTCCTTGGTCGTTTCCAATGGTTGACATGTCCAAGAAAGGTGAGATATTTTATCTAAGTTAAAGAAAGGTATCGAGTGTGATTCTCGATGATTACTAATCTAACAAAGCAAATACAGGACCTATCGACTGGTTGGCTTCAGTGTGATCCTGGTCCTCTATTCAAACCAGAATACTATTCTATAGCTGGATTGACTCAATGGGTGAGTCTGCATCCGTGATGTTTATTGCTTTTTTGCGTAAGCTATGATCTTGCTTTTCCAGGATGTATACTAACTAAAGCTGTACGAGAAATTAAAAGTATAAAACTGTTATTTCAGCCTCAAAACTCATCGTATAGATCATCCTAATGGTAAATTGAAAAGAATGAATCCTCTGCAACTGTTTTGACAGTTCTTTCTACTAAGGATATGTGGTTTTTGTTACTTGCTGAGTTTTAAGTTTGATCAAATATTTCGTTTTTGTATTATCAACTGTCTCCAACTTGCTTGGGATTGAGGCGTAGCTGTATCTAATATGTTAACAAGCTTGTATTGAGTTTTGTAAAAACACAACAACAACAATTACGTCTCAGTCTCTAACAGGTTGGGATCGGTTATATTAGTCCTCATTGTTTCATTTAAGCTCAACGCGTGTCAACATTAGTTTTGTGAAAACACAATTCTGCAAAATCAAACTGGTAGTCCCTCGTCTAGCACTAACAAATGTCGTAAACTTACTCAGAACTCTACATTTTACTTGATATTGCTCTGTTGCTTACAGAACTTACATACTCATTATCATTTAGTGAAATGTTACAGTTCCCTCTGAAGGAGATATCGATACTTCCTGTGCAATGGCATGCTTTATGCTTGGGTTTATTTGCATCCATAATCGCTCCGTTTGGGGGATTTTTTGCTAGTGGTTTCAAGAGAGCCTTTAAGATCAAGGTCTGTATGACTTCTGATGGAAACTGAATGTTATCTTTGATCATTTTAGTTACTCATTTTCTTCATTTTACGTGGAATCGTCCAGGATTTTGGCTATTACATTCCTGGACATGGCGGTTTCACAGATAGGATGGATTGCCAGGTAACACTCAAGAAGCAGATAAAATACTTGATTGTTCTTGTTTTGAGACCGAAGTGGTTCTTATTATTATGAAGGTCAACAGTGTAAGATAAGCTAAGGTTGTGTTGTAAATGTGCAGATGGTGATGGCCATTTTTGTCTATATTTACTACCAGTCATTTGTTCCTCAAGACTATTCTATTGACATGATTTTAGATCAGGTAATAACTGATTCTACAATCAACAATCAACAGCAGTGTGTTGTCTTGACGTCCGTTCATATTACTTCTTGAACCTCGACTATTTGTATTGTTTTGTTGTAGTTATTGTTATACTCTACCTGACTATTTGTATTGTTTTGTTGTAGTTATTGTTATACTCTACCTACCCTCTCCAGATCCTACTTTTCCGATTAGACTCTGATTATGTTGTTGTTGTTGTGCATAAGTAAGCTAACTGATTAACTTGTTTGCTGCAGATAGTAAGGAATCTCAGCTTTGAGGATCAGAAAACACTTTACTATAGGCTGGGCCAGATATTTAGGCAGAGGCAGATGAAAAATTATTGAACAATGTTATCAACTTTGCACAAAATATTTACTTATTGATTTTCTCTTCTTAAACTCATATTCTCAGAGAGAGTTTAGCACCAATTTACTATGCTTACTTGCCAAGATCAACCTTAAATAATATAAGGTGCTTCAAACACTGACAAATACAGTGATGACTTGAGAAGGAAGTTAAAGTGATTTTATTAACCAAAAAGAAGGAATAAATTGCTTTATCTCATAATCTAGACAAGCATAAAAACACTCAGACTAGGTAACAGAAGATTTGAATTTGAAAATGAATTGGTTAAAGTGTATACAAATAAACAGCTATTGAGTGCCTCTCAAAATAAGTGTAGTTTCAGCTCACCAACTTTAAAAAGGCGACGATTCATCATCCTGGAAATTGAATTTGGAGATCAAAAAGATGCTCAAGATTTTGCAGAGCTCGAGCCAACAATCGTGCAGCAATATAAGTTCTGGAAAATTGATACTGCTGAAATTTGCTTGAAGCATTTATCACATCAGTTCCCGGAACACCAATGTTGACGGAGTTCTCAGAAGCATCAACATAAGTTGAAGCTTATCAGTGAACATTGAACATTTTTGTCTTTTCACCTAGTTATGTACTGAATCTCTGCATTTTCCCTTAGCCATTCAAGTACTTTAGCCCCTTCAAGTACCTCTTGTACCTGGCCAACATTGAGGGACCATCAGATTATATGCACTTTTCTTAATATGGAGAACAAACACGAGACTTGCGTAACTGGCACAATTTTTGGTAAAGATAGTTTCTGCACTTCTATTATGATTAAGTCGCTTGAGGTTCTCCGGTCAATTACATTTAACAGGTTATTGTCAGAATGATTCAATTAAATACCAACCTGCAGCTTAACTCGGTCCTCATCGTACTCCTGTTGATGCTGTTGGAATTCTTGAATTGAGTTCTGAACCTCCTTCACTAGCTCCTCTGTTGAAAACTGCATAGTCCAGTAAATGAATAATGATCAGAAAAGATAAGCTGCATTATCAGCATGCCAAAGTATTTCAACCTTTCTCATGGCTACCCGTGGTAAAATGAAGATATCATTACTAATGAGCTACTTTACTTTTCAATGCTCACGGTACTTGGTAAAAGTAAAATGAATTTCCTTCCTATTTCTTTCATTGTTTTGACTAGTTTGCACGTAATCAACCACTTAAACAACTACTGTAAGGGGCTGATAGGTGGATCACATAAAGATATAGAACCGTACCTGCAAATTTTCACGTGTAAATATGTCACCAACAGCTAAATTTTGTTTTATGATACTTATTATATTTTCTTTTTGTGTCTCAAGGAACTCATTCACAGCCCTTGGGCTTGATAACGATGCCAGCTGCTGTTCGTTCAGTTTCATATTTGCCTAAACAAAGACAATGATTAAATTAGAGCATGCATAGAAGTCCATAAATGGAGAGACAACTGAGTGGTGAATACTGGTCTGACCTGCAATTGTAAAAGTTGAGCTCCATAGAGTTGTCTTCCTTGCTCTTGGAAGAGAGATTGAGGAATATCAACTTCAACCATCTAGGAAGTAAGAGAAGATACCATTAACTCATTATAAAAAGTTCAAGAAACAATAGCAATACATATACAGAAATAGTCACCAAACTTATGGTATATGCGTGAGTGTGAGTCTGGCATCACAGCATTATAATATGTCAAACAATAACATTCTAATAGTAGTGAGTAGAACAACTGGTACCAATAAACCTAAGTGATTCTCACTAATTGGGGTAGAACAGTTGCTCGACGAATTTTGTTACATAGGAAGTGGATAGCGCGTTCATATGGTCATAGGCCCATGATCACAAATTTAGGGGAAAATCAGCTTGTGATTCACAAGAATGAGCTGATGAGAAGAAATTTGTCAATCAAGCAACACATGGTCGGTATGGCTTCCACGTTTGTATTTGCTAAATGCGACTGCTGAATATAAAAAAGAAATGTAAAGGAACCTTGTATAGCTGGTCAAGGATGGCATTATCAGTTGCTTGGTCTTTAGCTGCCTGTTCGACTTCAAGACATCTTTGTAGCAACGCTTGCTTGACCTGCAAATTATGCATCAGGAAATTTCCCCAACAACTACGTGATTTGGGAAAATAAATTGCTTCCCTGCAACTCCTCTGCACGTATGAGAAAAATAGAAGTCCTCACCTCCTCAATGGAGCTGCATCCTGGGAGAAGCCTTTCAGCCATTGAGTCATTCAACTCGGGCAAATCTCTGTAAAACAGTTCCTTACATGCAACCTGATAAGAAAAACAGAAGGAAGGACTTGAACTGAGAAGCTCAATACACCTAATTGGCAAAAAACTTGAAATGATCTCAGAAAACCGTATGACCAATCAGCCTTAAAGTGGTCGAGGAAGTTAAAATTTCGTTTCTTAGAAACACCAATTGAAGTCCTTATTTAGACAAGGGAAAAATGTCCCACAACCAAGATTTAAATTCAAAATTCGATTACTTATCCATTTCAACTGACCAGTAAGATTATGCAGTTCTTCTCTATAGAAACCCCAACCAAATTGTTTGAGGAACACAAGTTCATTTTGGCAGTCACCTACTTCTTTGCAGAGATAGTAAATAAAGCAACTTTTATTTTCTGGGGTAAGTATTAGTAGCTGCCACTAGGAGTTGTTTAGCATTTCAGAGATTTATACATTTCGGAATATATGGAGAGCATCTACTATTTGCATAACATTGGCATGAAATGAGTTTTCATGGAGTAACATTGTCAGAGGGGATTTCGTAAAGCCAACCCTAAACATTGGGCAGCCAGACAGGTTGACTTCTTGATTCTTTATCAGGCAGTGTAGGAACTCACAGTGAATTGAGCATGAACACCACGAAGATCTTCTTGTTTCCATGAGTCTGGAAATACCAAAGGGAATGACTTCGTTTCACCTCGTTTAATACCAATAATTGAGTCACGAAATCCAGGAAGGACATTATCTCCCTCTTCTGTATCAAAATTGAAACCTGAACCATAGATACAGATACAATCAGCTCAAACACTTAAGAGAAGCAACTTATGTTATCAAACATTCGAGCAATTGGAACTTGCAAAACTTCAGTCATATAGTTTACAGAAGCAACTAAAAACCTACTTGGGAGACAGTAATTTCATTACAAATAATATATCAGAGAAATAACAGACCTTTACTCTCTGCAGCTGGTATGGTTTTAGCGTCTGATCCATCTTGCTCAATCGTAGTTGCTGATATATCAATCACTGCGACATCGCCAACCTGGAATTTTTTTGGATACTTATGATAAGCTACTATGCACAAAAGAAAATCCATCTCAATTACTTATGTTTGTCCGAGGGACTTAAATCTCCAAAGTTTATGTCAAATGCACATAAATTGGACAAAGCAACAGTACCGACATGATCAATACTCGGTAAATGTATAAGGTAGGAAGGAGACAGTAAAGAGTTGTAAAAATTGCATCTGATGTTGTTAACTCTTTAGCAAATTAGACATGATGGTTTTTTCTCATAAATCATATTCAACATGTTCAGTGTATAATCTAGACACTTATTAGCAAGGAGGCAGAGACAAGTTATATTGCTCGGACTCTTCAAAAATGTCAACCAGTGCGTGTCGGATTCTCCAAAGTAGTGTACTTTTAGAGAATCTGACACGAGTGCAGCATAAAAAATGAAAAGCCTGAGCAACTTAGGAGAAAAAAGTTACGTAAACTCAATCGCAGACTCTTTAGATGCTTTCAAGAAGCTACCCGACCAGTCTGAGCCTCTGAAGAACTAAAAGTTACCTGTAAACCCCTATCAGTAACAATTTTTAATGCACCCAGAGACTTGTGACGCCGTATCAACTCTTTTTCTGAAGCTCTTTGAGCATCCATATCGCTGTCAAGCTCAACAACCACCTTAATATTCTTGTATGCATCGTCAGGTTTCCACTTGATTTCAGGAGCCACATCAACAACCACATCATACCTATAATCATCATTACTAACAGATCAAGAATTGCCTACTTTTCATGACCATAGACCACAGCAGATATGATATGTCATGTTGACCAGTATCTGAATGTGACATGTCTTCCCAAAGGCCATACACCTGTACTAGTATGCCCCTGTCCCAATTTATGTAGCATCGTTTAAATTGACACAAAGTTTAAAAAGAAAGGAAGATTTTCGAAATTTGTGATCTAAAACACTCTTTCACTATTTGTGTGGCTATAAATCATTTCATTAAAGGTAAAAAGAATTTTAAAGTTAAATTATTTCTGATTACAGTTAGGAGACATTTTCTTTGTGACAGACTAGAAAACAAAAATGTGTCACATAAATTCGGACGGAGAGAGTATTTAACTAGATCAAAATCTCCCCCCCCCCTTTCAATTTTAAAGCTCATTTCATAGGAACAAGAAATCTAGATCATGAAACATTCAAGTTTAGCAGCTGTTGAAAATAAAGTTACCAACTAACTTCATTTTTGAGTGTTTAACAAACCTCAAGCAATTCAGAGACAGATAAGTCTTTTCCATGTCTTCAAATTTGGTCACAATGCGGATGGAGTCTTCATATGCGTTCCGGGTAACCTACAGTTTAACAGCATCCATGCATCAAACTTAGCAAACCAAGAAAGTGGAAAGCTAGTTAGAACAATGTACATTCCCTATTATTACTCATAAGCAAATCAAATATTTGCAAAGATATATATAAACTACATCCTAGAACTGTCAAAACTGTATTAACAGACACTACTTTGGCCCTGCATTGTATTTATTTTTCCAACATTAGTGAGATAGAGAGGTCCTAAAAGCTACAGGTACACAAGCGTTTGACAGGATGTGACTACTGACTAGTAACAAATCCAAACCTCAAATTTGAAACAACAGTTCGAAGAGCTTAAACAATTACAAGATTAATCAATGGTAGAAGTAGTATGACGCACCGAAGACATGGCATGTGGAAGTGTTCTTTTCAGAATAGCTTCAACTACAGCATTTTGAATATTTTGCTTCCCGACAAAGCCAACAAGGATATCTTCTGGAACATTCTTCCCTGGACGAAATCCAGGAACCTGGACATGTAAAACAGATAGTATGACCAAATACTTCAATTCCTCTCAATAACTGCTGTGGAATTAGAATTTAGATATGGAATAGATGGTCAAGAAGAAATTTAGCGAAAAAGGAAGACACTTTGCCAGTATTTAACATGGAAATTTAAGTCATACTCAATAAAATGATATAGATCATAGAAAATCAGAATGATATTCAGTATAAGAAAAAAAAATTCAACATAAATGTAATAACATTTATGAACAATCATAAGGTCATAGTCTTCTCCTCAAGGCAATAAATTAGCTTAAAATAGAACGTAGCTACCCAAGTCGTTGGCAACAAAATAAATTAGTAAAGGTTCTCGTTTATCACCTTTGAACGTCTCATGAACTCTTTTATGACTTGTTTGTAGCAATCCTCACATACAACAGTTGGAACTTCTACAGTCAATCTGATCTGTAAAAAGGAAAAAAAGACATGATAATGACACTCTTTGTTCGAGGAATTGAAGCAAATGAATGAGAGCCTTCAATCTTTTGAGTATAAAAAAAAAAAAACTTTGCGAAGAATCAAATCCATGGGGTTGAAATAGAAAGCAAAAAAAAAAAGATCTAGAAAGAAAACCAAATACTGTAACCAAATAGTGTAACCTTGTCAGGCGAATTCAAAATTTGAAGCTTATGAGTTCGAATATAGTTCTTTTTTAAGTAACTGAATTTCAAAATCAATAATTTATACATATTCAATAAATTTCTTACGACAGATATAGAATTCGAACCAAAGCTACTGACTTAGTCCGAACACATAATCATACTCTAGCTCCAACCATGCTGAGTTGTCGCCGTAAAAATCAAATCTTTATGAAAGAATTATTTCGAGCTCATCGCACAGGGCTTGCCTAGTGCAATTTAACCCTAAGAAAGAACCAAATAACTTACTCTTGAATTGGGTTCCTGTGTTTCAGTAACATGAAGATCAGCTGGAAGTTTATCTTCAACAGTTTCAACAACACCAGAAGCTGCTGCTGCTGCCGCCGCTGCCGCCACCAATCGAGCTGAAGCCACCAAGGAGGAGGAGAATTGGCGGGAAGATAAATTGGGTTTAGGCAAGAATTTATCATTGAGTTGAAAAAATTGAGCTTTTGTAGAATTTGATGGAAATGAGAGAATTGAAGGATTCAATTGAATGGAAATTGGAGTCGCCATTTTTATTTTGTTCAGTTGTAAGAAGAAATGCACAAGTGATGAAGATAACACTACTACTCCCCTTAGCAATTTTCAACATAGGATAAGGTAACAATTTATAACATTAGAAATAATAATTACTTACTTAATTCACATTATTTCTTAGCCCAAAAAAGAAAAAATCATTATGAAATTGATAAAATTGGAGAGTTGATTTTATTGTACTTTACAAACTTATTTTTAGTTTTATATTAGTTTTATGAAAATTTTCTATTTTCACATAAAAATAAATTCTTAAATTTTAGATATAAGAGATCTGATTTTTGTTATTTTGATGAGAAATTTGATAACGATAATAAAATATGATAGTTGAGGATGAATATAATTTCAAGAAAGACATAAAATATTGAATATTGTTAATAATATTCTTTTTTCTTTTTAATATAATTATGCGAGAGTTAAAACAACACTATAATTATATTTTTCATCAATTTAACCTAACAAAATAAAATTCTAATAATTTTATTTCAGTCCGAAATATTTTTAGTATAAGTTGTTTCTTCTAATTAGTCTCGATAATTATGATAAAAGAACGTGTCTTGTTTGTTTAATAAAGTCAAATTTTTAATCGTAGAAATGAAATGACCCGCTATTTTGAATGAAATTTTAAACCCATTTGAATTTTGAATTCATTACTAACCTTCAAAATCGGTATTTCTAAACTCGTTAGGTTTTAAAATCTAAATCTATTTCACCAAAAATCTAATATTAATATAGTAAACGAATACGACGCCGTTTTTAAATGGTCAAAACCAGTACTGAAAAATCTACAAAAACAAACAAGCATCTATGTCCACTAGCTCCAAGATTTTCGCCATTTTCTCAAATCAGTTAAGGTAAAGAGAAGCTTTTTTCGCCATGGCTAAAGTGGCTTCTAGCTCTATTGGATTACACAGACCAAAGCCCTTCCATTTTCGACCTAATCAAACTTTGCACTCTGTGAAACCTTTCAATTATCAGCTGAACAATCTTCAAAAGTATCAAAGAATATATTGTCAAACAGAGCCCAAAACAGGGGATTGCTGTCAACCAAGCTCTGACCCGTATGAATCTGCAGTAAAGGTTTAGTCTTTTCACTTTTTTTTGTTGTTTCCATTGATACCCATTAAGGTTTATTTGGGTGGGTTAGCAGTGGAGTAAAAAATGTGCAGTTTTGTGAACTTTTGAATAGGGTATTTTTGTTTGTGTGTGATTGAAGATGGAGGAAATTGAGCAGCCCCTTTACTTAAAGGACCTTTTGGGTCAAATTCCCATGTTATTAATAACACTCTTGTTAATTGACTCAGTTATAAAGAAGATAGAGAGTGATGTGGTCTAATGGTCAATTGAGGGATGAGAACGAGGTCTTAGGCTCAAATCTTGTTAGGTGATCTTTTCCCATCAGTTTTAAGCCTTGGTGGACAAAGATACCGAATAGTGCTAGTGAGAGCTAGTAGATACCCCACAGGAATAAGTCGAGGTACACCCAAGTTGGCTCAAACATCACGGTTTGTGAGAGGTATCAAGTATCCTATAGAATTAGTTGAGATGTGTGTAAGTTTGTCGTGGACTTCGTTATTATGAAAATATTGGAAGTTACTTACAATCAGACAACAACATACCCAGTGTAGTTTCACAGGTTGCATATGGGAAGGGCGGTGTAAGCCACCTTGTCTCTACCTAATGAAGGTATTAAAGTTGTTTTGGATAGACCCTCGACTTAAGTAAAACATAACCGTAACAAAGAAAAACAACATGTAATAATAAAATCAAAGAATAAAATAGTAAAAGAGTAATAATAATAATATCGATCAGAGTAACTGGACAATCGCTCAACTACCAACTAACCATTTACCCTAATCCTCGACCTCCAAATCCCCTCCTATCTAGGGTTATGTCCTCCTATCTAGGGTTATGTCCTTTGGTAAGTCACTCTCCCCAAATAAAATAAAATGGAAAGTTGTTAAACTTAATGAAAAGGAAATATATAGTGTTAATAATTACCAACCTTGCCTATATGTGAAAAGCTCTGGTGTTATATTTCCCTGTATAATTTGTTGCACAGAAAAAGAATAACAAAGAAGTTAAATCCGTTCAAATCAACTTATCAATGTTTGTGATTTTGCTGGTGAGGTGATGCATTTACAAAAAAAAGTATAGCTAGTGGTGCAATCTAACTTTCAAGTTGATATAGATACATAATTTTGATAGCATTGCCGCTTTCTCAATGCACACTGACCCATTCTGGTAATGTCACCTTGGATATTATTCATATCTGGTGTAATATTTTGATTAGAATCTGATGGTTCAGCTAAATGTGTATCGTACAGGAGAAGTCCTCAATAGAACCAGGTGCTGGCGCTGAGAGTAGTAAAGCTGAAGTCTCTCCTCCCTCTACTGGCCCTGAATATCCAACCAGAGACTTCAATCGGCGAGTAGCACTAGTGTCAGTCACTGCAGCACTAGGACTTTTCTCTTCACAGAGACTAGATTTAGGTGTTTCTTTGAAGGATATCACGGCTGCAGCACTGCCATATGAAGAGGTTAGTGTACAAGCTTGACCATCATTTCTTATGATTATTTGTTTTTTTGCGTTCATTTGTTATCTCCTTTGCTTCAATCTACTTTTAGTTGACACAACACGAGGCTTTGTTTATTTTCTTTTCAAAATATGATAACACACCCTACCCTAAGCAAATCTAAGCTCACCTGTAGTTTTTTTACTCCCCTCTAAATCACAGATATGTACTTCCACTATTGAGTCGTTTCAACTGTAGTTTCTTTCTTATGTTTTCTTTTTTATCTCTTGCCTTGCAGGCTCTTTCCAATGGAAAGCCCACTGTTGTGGAATTCTATGCCGATTGGTGTGAAGTTTGTCGAGAATTAGCTCCAGATGTCTATAAAGTTGAACAGCAGTACAAGTAAATCTCTTTTTTGTTATTGATTCCTGATAACCAACACTTGTTCCAATCAATATAAAGAGTTGTCTTTTAGGTTTCCTTTTCAGCCAAAAATTTTCCATTTTTCACTAGTATGTGCATGTTTGAGTTTCTGCTTGTTCTTTGAAGCATGTGTTAGAGTTAGCAATATGCATAGGATAAGTCCATGAACAATTTAAGTTAAGAAGGTTCATGCTCTTGTCTATCCAGAACAGTGTGTATATCTCACACTAGGTATGTTGTTGTTAAGGTTCATATTGTTAATGCAGGGACCGCGTGAATTTTGTTATGTTGAATGTGGATAACACGAAGTGGGAACAAGAGCTCGATGAGTTTGGAGTCGAGGGCATCCCCCATTTTGCATTCCTGGATAAAGATGGAAATGAGGAAGGTAATGTTGTTGGCCGCCTTCCAAAACAGTATTTGCTTGAGAATGTAGACGCCCTCGCAGAAGGAAAAGAATCAATACCTTATTCTCGCGCTGTGGGACAATATACAAGTGCTGAATCGCGTAAGGTCCATCAAATTTCTGATCCAAGAAGTCATGGTTAGAGCTCATTACGCACCCAGATATATTTACCCAAACAAACTATCATCAATTCTTGAAAGACTTGCATTTGAATTGAGTAAGAAGTGACAAATACCACTTGCTAGTCTGTAAATTTGGCACTATTTCACACACTTGGTTGTATATATGAATATGCAGACTACCATAATGTATTGCACAAGTGACCCTTTTCTTTATAGCTAATTCCATGGTTAGTTTACCGATGTTCGTGTTCCTTGCGCGATGGGGTTCTTAGTGGTCAAGTTGAGTGAAGATCTTGCTTCGAAGTCTGAATATCGTATTAGAACATATTTCTGTGAAGATAACAATCAGCTAGCGATTATTCTCCCATCTACACAGACGAAAAAAAGAAAGATAACAGCACCATTATCATTCACACAGCCACAAAAGTACATGAAGTTGGCTATAAAATACTTAATCAGACACTGGAAGTATGTTTCTTTATTTTCTCTGTAGATGAAAAAATAATACTGACTGACTTCACTCAGAGATACGGTTTAGCAATGACCGAAGTGATCGGTCTCTCAAGCAGAATAAGTTAAATCCTCACTTAAAAAGTACAAAACATGTAACAACACTTGTGTATTGGTAAGGAAGTGGAGAGGGGAAGTTGTCCACCCACAATAATAATAGCCTTATGAATCAGAGGGTTCTGATTGTTTCAATTTTAACACAACTCTAAATAACCCAAACTAAAAAATACAACTGAAAATCCAACTTTAGATGGTCATTATGATCAGAAACTCACTCTCTGGAGAATTTTATTGACCTCGCATATAACAAGGGCAAAAAAGAACATTGAAGCTGTAGGTTTAACATCTGCACAATGAACACCTTCCCTGAAATAGAATGTAGAGCTCAAATCGCCTAAGATAAAAATGTTCTGATTTTTAGAACTGCAAGCGCTCTAAAACACTAGTGAGTAGTGAGCCACCAATTTGGACGTTGGTAGTTTGATCAATTCCCTGTACTCTCCACGGCTACTGTCACACCAACTTCAGCAGGTCGGATAATTCGGCCATGCAAGGAATATCCTGGCTGCAAACAGAAGTGCAATTAAATTGTCTGCTATTCATTTGAATTCTAATGCGAGGCATTTCCATTATATTTGAGTTGTGTAAAGACCGCATACGCTTATACGATGTTGCTTCAGGACTATGCAAAAGAACAAGCAAATTTTGTAATTGAAAAGAAAATACTAAACAATACCTTAAGACAAACAGCAATCATTCCAGGAGCCTTTTCAGGATCAGGTACTTGAAATACTGCATTATGCTTATTTGGGTCAAATTCTTCATTTGTAGGATCAATTTTTTCAACACCAAATTTTTTGAATACCTGAAAAGCCAAAAGAAGCATCTTAGATCTAAAGGAGAACCTACATGCGAAAAGGATTAAAGATCCATAACATAGTGCAAAAGAACATTTACTATACCCCCTGGACCTCAACAAGTCGTATGAAAATAACATTGAAGTTTGAAATAAGACAAAAAGTACTCTAGGCAGATGGACGATGGTCAATAGCCAAAAGCTAATGGCTACTATCATTTCCCAGAGGTATGTTCCTATTTATTAGACCTTCAACGTGAACTTGTAACTGGAGAAACTAGCAAACCTACTACTGAGATTTTTCAGTGTCCAGGATCTTTTTCTTGCAACTCATTTAATGCAACTGCACGTGAATATCGCAAGCTTGTTTTTGCGTCTTATATTTATTTCAGAAGCCAGCTGTGGCATTATCCTGAAGAAAATCTAAAGCAATGGCCCCCTTTGCCAAAACTTACCAGCCTAAGAGTGTATTTATGAAATAGCTAGCTTAGGTTAATGAATATAGTGGCATGATTACCGTGACCCCGTCAGACCTTAGGTTGGGGGATATGGATTCACACTACACTTGAGTAGCTTAGAGTACACACTTCATGTCATTTACACTGACCAACTTTATATCTTATCGCGGCTTACAGAACTGGCAAATTTTGTCGCCATCTAGCAATTTTAATACTAACCTATATATACACCAGTTGTCAGATCCTTTATGACATATTTACTATATGGAGAGTCAAATAATCCTTTGAATGTGATATCTCCGACAATTGTCAAAGTATTTATATTTATAAAAAAACTTATGATTCATAGTAATTCAACGTTTTTAAATATTTAAATATAATTCTAACAACAATCATTGTCGAACAGCTTCCCCAGCATAAAGGGGAGTTCTTTTTAAGTGGGTTCCTTCGTGCTCACAACAAAACTGGGAGACTTCTCCTTCATGCTCCAAAACAGATCCCCTTTCTTTTTGAAATAAAGAGTTCTTCAAAGTTGATTGTCTTAGCATATTTTGACCTACTTTTTACTTTTCAAACTCCTCTAGGCATGTTACCAAACTTGAGTTAGACATACTTGACCCTAATATAATATAAGTTAACCAATAGTATACAAAACGAGGTTCCATAGTGCATGCTATTTGCAGATGATTTTGTGTTAACTGAAGAAACGAGTGAGGAAGTCGATGAAAGTTAGAATTATTGAAAAGCACTCGAGACTACTATGGTTCTCATGATAAGTAGAAGGTAAACGAAACATACTCAACAGTAGGTGCAAATGGCAACAGGAAGGATAAAATAAGTGAATTTCATCCGAGATGATTCCACCATGTCTTAAGCGCCTTAAATATGTGCAACAGTGTGATTATTGGAAGTAATAAAAGAAAAGAATATAGATATCTCTCAACTCAATGTGGATATAATACAAGAACATAATGCAATGCATCGGGCGCTATTCAAGCGTTGGGATTAAGACAATTTATTTTTTTGCAAAGGAACTCCAGTTGTTACTTCTGTATCGGGTAAAATATCTGTCAAAGTTCATTCACTTCATGTTAGATATGAATACTTGCGTTAGGGTGTGTGAGATTAAAAGAACCTGTACTTGATTGATTTAGCTTTTTAATTGTCTTTTTTTTTTTATGACCGTGGTGTCTGGGCCAGTTTTCGCGCACCTCGACTAATTCGATGGGATACCTACCACCTCCCACCAACAACAGATAGACTTCCTTTTTATTTAGGCAAACACGAACTAGCTGGAATTGTGACTAAATTGTTGAACAAGGTTTGATGTTTTCCAGAAGTTCTTTTTATTTTTGTTAAGACTTGTATTTTTGTGAAGGGATTTGGAAAGCCTATAAATTATAATTGATTAATTTTGTTTTTGTTCCCCAACAAATCAAAAGGATCAACCACGAGACATTCATTTGTTTAGTTATATTACATAGAGTACTAATGATTAATTTCTAATTACTAGGTATGATTGAAAAGTGCATACAAATAGAAAGTGATTCTTGCAGCCTAGAAAGCTGAAATTTTGCTCTCCCTGCTCTTTCACTTCATAACCAGACAAAAAGAGAACATGATAACCTAATTTTACTTCTTGCGTTCAATCCCCCCCCCCCCTCTTTTTAGCCCAAGAGGGCACAGACAAGTTGAAGTACTAGATACTCGTTTTCCACAATTCACAGTAAAAAACATGAGAGATGTGGTACTATATATTTACAGGGTAAGAGTGTACCTCCGCCAGCTGTTTATCAGTCATTTCAACACCTTCCAGAAGTGTCTTCAGAAGTGGCCCGGCACCAGTTGTGTCTTTAGATACATCAATTTTGGAAAAGCTCTCTTTTACAACGGAAGAAGCCCTCCCCAGATTATCAGAAACATCCAGAAGGGCTTTCACAAAATTCTGCAGCATTATTAGTACAAAAGATGAGAGAAATAGAAGGGCAACTTAAGACTACCGAAAATTAATCTTGCTTATGTAGCATAGCCTGCGCTTGCAAATACTAACCTGAATGGCAAACTTCTTAGTATTTTCTGCTTCTCGTCTAGTTCTCTCCATGACATTCTCCATCTCTGCATAAGTTCGAAGAACCTTATCTTGCATTTTCTGAAATTCCTCATGTTTCATCTTTAGGAGTTCTTCCTTCTCAATCAGACATTTCACCAGGTCCTCCCTGGAAAGGTCCTCCAAATCCAAATCTGAATCTGAACAAGAAAAAACATGCTGTTTAGTACATCTTCTGCTTATGGCATTTTTAGTCATGTTAAACTGGAAAGCATATCGTAACCTGATTCTTTCTTCTCATCCTGAACGTTAGAATCAGCAGAAGCTGAAGCTTTCTCTGCTCCGCTTCCTCCTCCACCTTGGGACTGAGATGTTTCTTTTTCATCAGGTTGAGGGGACGCAGAGGATGAGATTCCAAACCGTTGCAAGGCCGATTCAGGTACTAGAGACACCTAACCCATAAACATAGTCAGCAGAATCAGCAATGAAGCTCGAGAATGTATATCAAACCACTGCCCATGCATCATTTTACAAGACGAGCATGTTATCATTGTTTTTCGCAAACTTGGCTACTTACAATAAAATAAAGCAATTAAGAATCTTTTTTGTTTTTTCAAAATTACAAATCATTTTATAAGTCTTGCCCTGCATTTTCAGTTCATTCGAGAGCCAAAAATATACAATTGCATACCGCAGATTAGACTAGGCAAAACGGCTATATCTACACTGTTCGAATTCCAAAAAAATCTCAACTCCTTTCCTACTTCTACAGTTCTACTAATCTATATGTGAAACTTCCCCATGTTGCCAATGAATCAGACTTTCCCAAGATTAAAATTTTGGGAGCAAACCATTAAAAATCAGACTTCACTAGATAAAACTGAAGTTAAAAATAACATCAAATTATGGTACAAACAGAAACCTGCTGTACACGAAAATTAAGCTAAGACAAAATGGTTATCTACACTTTTTGAAGTCCAACAAGTTTTAACTTATCTACTCCTCCTATTAAACTATATCTGAGAGTTCCAAATGTTGCTAATGACTCTCACACACAGCAAATCCAAAATCTTCCCAAGATCAAATTTTGGCAACAACCCGTTTAAAATTAGAGACTTTAATAGATAAAACTGAAGGTCCAAACAGAATCCTATTGCATAGCTAAATTACAATTCCTGCTTAAACCCCAGCAAAACCCTAATCCACAAAAAAAAAAGGGAAGAAATGAAAAGCGAATTGGGGAACACAAAGATTAAACCTTTTCTCTTATATTGCGAATTGAATGAAACTGAGATGAAAGTATGGGAACATGGTGCTGTTGATTCTGTCGATAATAGAGTAGTAGCGAGTTGCGGCACTGTGTCAACATATTCCTTGAGAATCGAGATGAGATTCTACTCAACACCATAACTGAATTTAGGGTTTTTGCTATGAAAATTGCAGTGAGATTGTAAAATTTAGGGATGGCGGTGGAACAATGAAACAGAAAAGGGTTTTAGAAGAGAGAGAGACAAGTGGAAAAGGAAAAAAGAAAATTTATTTGGAACACAAAACAAAAATAAAATAAAAATCTTTGAATTAAATTTTGCAGCCAAACAAATAATAAAAATCAAATGTAACAACAAATAGGAGTTCTAATTACTTAAGCAAAGAAAAACAATTGATATTACTAAATTCGAAGAATAGGAGAGTAGGAAACTGATACTACTAATAAAACTTAAAAAAGGAAAACACGATCGGTTACCTAACCCTCTAATGTAAACCTTGAACATCATATCTTTTGATCTAGGGTCATGTCATCGATAAGTTATCAAAGCATCATAGCCTATTTAATTAGCTCGCTCCAATACTTTATCGAACTACGTCTACCTCTCTCATATTCACTTGCGCACCTCTTCACTAGGGCATCTGGTGCATTTTCTCCCAAGATGATTGATCATCTCAGTATTGTCTACCATGAAATTAACTCCATATAGTGTCGAACACCTTTATTTTTGAATCATATCTCTTTTAATGTGTCAATATACGTATTTCTATTCCTTACATCTACTAGACATGTGAGTTCTTTAGCGATAAATACTTGTTTTGATACGATATAACTGTTCCGACCAATAACTTTTATAACTTGTCTTTGAGGCATGGTAACATTCTTGTCACACAAGACATCAAGTACAAACTTTCATTCCAGCAGAAGGAAATTTCACATTGAGCAAGTACTAAAAATAGATATACTTTCTTAAAAGCTATGAAATCTAATATTTGGTGATTGTTTCAACTCTAAATGCTACTGTTTCAAGCTTCAACAAAATTATTGTCCATCTAAGTTCATGGTAAACTCAAGCAACATGAAGCACCAGTGGTCTAGTGGTAGAATAGTACCCTGCCACGGTACAGACCCGGGTTCGATTCCCGGCTGGTGCACTCTGAGCTGTGAAGAAATTTGCATTAAGCAGTGATTAGGGTCTCTGCAATCGTCTGATTTAGATGATTAAAACTAGCACATCTGAGCTCTTATATTTTTGTGCATTTTTTGTCGAATGCTTGTTTGTACATCACTTCTTCTCTAGGGAAATTTTGTTGAAGGAGAAGTTGCAACAACAACAAACTCGTGTAATTTCAAGTCCAAAATGCGTACCTTAGTCCTACCTTGCAAAGTGAATTTACTTATATATGACAACATAGAGTGAAGTATGAATTCAGACCTTAACTCCTATCTCGTGAAGGTAGAGAAGTTAAAAAAAAGAGCATCACTACAGTAAAGGGTAGCATCTTCGAGAATACGAAAGTAAAATATGGCAAAACGCAAAACTCTAGAAAGTAAAATATGGCAAAATGCAAAACTCTAGAGCTGCTTCTGCTTGTAGAGCTTTGACTAGTAACTCATAAGACAAGTCATTTTACCAGGATACTTAATCAGCCTAACTCTTCGTAAAATCTGTGGAGTCTATATAGTGTTCGAAGATTAAGCACTAAGATTAAACATTACAATAAACTCAATCATCTTGGTTGCTTGGGGAAGTGCAACTTGATCAGCGTTGGTAGTTCAGTAAGCTCAACCTGGGGCTTACCCAACAACACACTCTTCAACTTTTCATCGCAATTAACCAAGTTCTTGTTGTTCGGATCCTAAAAGCAATACATCACAGAGAAGTCATGATAAAGCTAAAATCATTGCAGTTCAGTCAAAAACATCGAGTGTAATATTTGAAGCACATAAAAACTAGAGGAAATATCTATAACAGCTTCTCACAGCCTAGTTAAAATGTGTATAAATCATACGAGGACATGAAAAGGACTGAGTGAACTATATGAAGGGAGAAATCAACAATTATTTCCTCTGTGCATTGGGAAACATATTGCTTCATAAAAGGAATAATTTAACGGATGTGAGAAATAGAGATAAACCACGCAGAGCAGTGATCCAACAGTTCACCTATACATATTGGAGTTGCATCCACAGTTATACCCATTAGTCTTATGTTGTTTTGCTTAGCTATAACCTTTAAGCAGCCTCCTGGTTCTATGATAGACTTTATGTGCTGTATATCCATGTCCTCACTCTATATTTTTAAAAAAAATCAGAACATCGTTTACAAGAAAACCATAGCAAAGGTTAAAGAAGCAGATTCTTTACAATTAGAATATCATTTACTAATTAATATCACTAATGCGAAAAGCTACTTGTTCTAACTCCTAATTTTTATGGGAACCATTCCATTTTAAGACGTCCAAAAAGGCATCATTCCGTTTAACTTTCAGAACTTTCAAGAATTCAAATTCATTACACTAAAACTTTAAACTTTGATCTCGATGATTTCTACATCGAACCAACTTCTCAACAATAACTTTATTACTTTCTTCCTTTTTTTAATAATGTAACATATAATTCAAATAACATCTTAAACTTCCAAATAATTCAAATACTTGCAATATAAAATGGGATGGAAGAACCATCAACCATGATAAACCCCTTTCAACTTTATCCTTGTTTACTCATTAATGTGGTTTAATAAAATGGGCTTAAAATACACAGCTAAAGATATCCCGGATATGGAAGGGGTTATCTTTGAAACGGAGTAAATATGGATATATGGTTCTGCGACCAGAAACCATAATAATACAGAGGCTATATAGGTACCTGGAGATTGTTTTCTTTGATGTAAGACCAGACACGCTTAAAACAACCCAAGCGGGAGGTTTGCGACTGACCCATGAACTCTCTAAGTGTTGAAGGGAGATTTACTAGGTCAATCAAATTGGCTAACTTTTTTGGGTTGTCTGTCATAACCTTTTTCATCCGCTGTGGCAGCATCTTGTTAGCCTTTTCACTTCCCTGCAAGGAGAAACAAATCTTCCCATTAGATTCTCATCCCCACTGGATATCAAAAGATTCTTGCTTTCCTCCAACACAATAACCTGAGCACAACCAAGCAGAGCAACAATCCTGTCTACAGCTTAGGCACACACAATAGCTTGGAATTGTCTTTGGATTTCTGTGAGTGAGTCGAAGCGAGAATTGTGAAAATAACTTATTTGGGCTTTTCAAATTCCGAAATTGCAATAATTCTATATCCAAACAGTTATCCAGAACAAAATCCCGGACAAAAGTTAATAATCCCTAGCCAAACAGGCACTTAATAAGTTATCAAGAACCCATTAAGCTATATTTTCAACAATCTAAAACCCATAAACTCAATAAGTTATCAAGAACCCATTAAGCTATATTTTCAACAATCTAAAACCCATAAACTCAAAATCCTAACACCACAAGATCATTCATGCTCAGACCAAAAAAGGTGTCACTTTTCAGGTACATTAGAAAAGCAAAATCAAATCTTTACTTATAAATACTGTTGGAGAGCTTAAAAATGAAACGCATAAGCATAATTCAACACTACAATTTGTAAGAGTCATTTCATCAAACACATAGAGTTCACCGGAAAAAAAAACTCCACTAAGAAACCGCAAATTAGAAAACTGCTGCAGTAATAGAAGAGCCATAACAAAGAGAAACAGACCTCGTCACTCGTCAGCAATGGAATTTGGGGGCAACGATTTGGTGCTCGCCGTTCTGCCAATTCCTTTTTCTGCAAGGGGCTTGGTCGTAGAAGTATTAGTTGGCTTAATACAATTTATTTTCCTAAATACCATTTGTTATAATTGATTAGATTTATTCTTTTAATATATATATTTTCTCGAGTGATTGTTACAACTCAATAATATATCGAGTGAGATTTCATAAGTTGAATTTGAGAATGGAGGACATATTTATATCTTATCTCTATTTTTACATAGATACAATACGAAGACTTTCCGAAGAACACGCCTAGTTTTAAAGTTCTCATAGTATTTATTGTGTTAATGTTGCTACAATCGCATCCATCAAATAATTGGTAGACAAAAATATTAATGACGTGATTTGAGCATCATGAGATCTCAGATTCAATTCTCAACTGAGAAAAATACTAAGTCATTTCTTGTCATCTCTTCTAGCCTTGGTAGACAGAGTTGTTTGATACTTATAACTGGTAAGGTATTCTTGGAATTAAACTGCGTGCTAGCTGGATAAGTCATAACCGTTATAAAAAAGAAGACTTAAAACATCATGTTTGTCCAATTGATGTTGATGTGCATAATTAAAAGAAATGATGTATGTCTATCTAATAGATGTTTGAGAACACACAAGAAAGGTTTTTTCAAAAGTTTGTATTGAAAGTATCAAATAGGAACACTTTCTGGTATTTTCAATTGAAACAAGTGATAATTCGAATGTCTAAATAAAATTTACTGATAAATTTAAGTAGTAGTATTACAACCTAAAAAACTCACAACCAGCACCATGTTACAGCCCTGGGAATCTATATGATCTTTACATTATGAGTCCACTTCATACCAGTGATGTTTGCACCATTCAATGAATACATGAGTGTTTTTACATATGCTAAAATCACATATCACATAATATAATTAATTATTGCACATTTTGTCTTTGGTTTTTATATTGAAATCATGCCAACACAGAAATAAAGATCTTCATGTATTCAAAATTCTGAAGAAAATATGTTTATATGTGCCACCATAATTGCCAGCTGATAGTATGTGTTCATTAATCCTTGTTGAACCCAAATTTTGTTGAATGCAGAAATTCTCAACGTGAGACCAAAAAAGGAATAAGGTTACAGGATATAACAAACCAGATTCAGGCAGTAATAAACTTCAAATTCTACCAGCTCTAGATCGCGATTAGTCATAAGGATTCCTGAAATTCTTGAGAAGTTCAGGGATGTCATAACCAAGCATATCGTCAACATCTTGTATCATTTTTGGCTTCAACTTCTCGAATCTGTCAAAGCTATAGCCACCGAGAACTTCCCTGAAGTGTTCGACATTTGGAAAATCTCCAGCAGGCAGATGGAATTCCCTTTGAACCTGTTTGGATGAGTTGGGCATTAACACACAAGACTAGTAATCAATACAGAAATTACTCCCTCCGTTTCAATCTGTTTGCTAGTTTTGACTTAAATGGAGTTTAAGAAAGTAAAGAAGACTTTGAATCTTGTAATCTTAAACTAAAGATATGTAGGATGTACCAAAAAGTCTTTTAATCTTGTGGTTTTAAACATGCCACGTGGAAAGTTGAAGTTAGAGAGTTGCCAAAAAAAGAAGGAAAGACACGTTCTGACGTTCTTTTTTGAAACGGACTACAAAGGGAAGTAAGACAACAAATTGAAGCGGATGGAGTTTATATGTATGTAGCGGGCATATGTATGACAGTTTAGTGCATATGTAAGTGTGGTAATGAGAGAGTGAATACCTTTCCAAATTCGTTCTCCAATTCATCGATGAGTCTCTGTTGAGTCTTGGCTTTGCCTATCATAGCAGGCATCTCTTTTCTGAGATGACTGATTATGTAAGCATGTATCTTGGCAGCTCTAGCACGTTTTACAAATTCATTGATCTGTACACGATAAAACATGCTTGTCAGTCCTTGTTTCAAGTATAGTTTGAGTAGAGTATATGAGCGATTATATAAAGACTCAGTTAAGATTGTGGATTTACGCGACGATCACAAGCCTTCTTTGGTATGTTTTTCAAGTCTGTAAGGAGATCATCTTGCTCCTTTTCAAACAGTTCTTTCCCAAGTGGCCCTGCTGCAGCTTCTCTCATTGGTTTGTCATTAAATGATCTATGCAAGAGAAACACCAGAGTTAACGAAAAATGTAAAACTCTAAAAAGGAAAATGAAGTTTTAGGCATACGATATCTAAACTGAATCATCAATATAATTACTTGAAGACATTATCTGAAATGAACATGCATATTAGATATTTACTTTCCAGTGGCCATATTACATCTGACTTAAGCATTAGAGAGAGGAGCGACAAAATGGGGTGGGAAATTGTCTTAAACACAAGATAGCATCTACTGATTAAATGTGACGTCCCATAAGGTGTATACTTCTGAGTCCTAAACATCCCAGTGATTGATCTAGACTTGGTATCCATTAAAATTTACAAAAAGTTATCAACATTGAGAAGGAGTTCACCATGTTCCGAATCCATCAGGTCAGAGAGCTATTCTCTTCCTCAAACTATCGCTTAGGTGCAATGCAATTACATTTAGTTGGCTAAACCCATTTAAATCAAGTATTGACTAACTGGAAAAATATAAAGATCATACCCAATGTAGACGCGAGCGACCTCAGGAGTATTTAGAACTTTCCCCAAAGACCACATTAATGCTCCATAAACCCTCATTAGCTGCAATTGAAACCAGCTGATGAATTTACCTCGCAGCATAGTCTAGAAAGAGGTGAAAAACGTAAATGATGAAAGAAAATTGCTTTACTTGTTGAGTATCAACTTGGTCAGCTTTGTTCAGAACCACACGTATCTTATCATCATGGCCTCGAAGAGAAGCAATGACACGTTTGAATTCATCACTTATATCAAGCTTGTGAGGATCAAACAATAGAAGGATGAGATCGCACTTGGCAGCAAACCAGGAAGTCACGCCAGTAAAGTCATAGCTCCTTTGTGTTCTCTGCTTTTCCCCGGATAAAACTCCAGGCGTGTCCACCAATGTAAAATGCTCCAACAACTTTTTTTTTAACATGAGAGAGGGAAAATTCAGGGTAAAAAGGAGTTGAAAGTGTTCATAGTTTTGTTAAAGGTTTTTTTGATAAGTAAATTGATCAATAACTCACAGGATGCGCCATTTGAGAACACTCAAACTTTGACAAAAACGCAGTTCCAAAAGTTGTCAGACCGCTGAATGGCATATCTGCTTGAACAGCAATTGTGTTTCCTGGAATACTTCTTTCATCAGGTCCATTCTGTAAAACACAATTAAAAGTGAACACCAATCTAACAAAAGATTCAATATGCAGCAAGTTTTGAGAAAAGTATTAGCAAGCATGTATCACATTGGTGAAACTATCGCGAAAAAGCATCAGACAGTAAGATCCTTAGCATGGTAAATAGAAACATATATGGTAGACTGTAACAGAAGAGTATAATATACCGTAGTGATTAGTAAGAGTTAAGAAATGGTAACGTACCATGACAACTACAAATCTGTCTGTTGTAGGCTCTGGTCCAATGTGAGCACCTATAGACAGACATACGGGATGCAAAAATGTAAACAAGAGCCTCTTGAATACAAGAACAAGACACATACACAAGCAAAAAGGAGTTTTAGCTAACCTGGATAACTCATTTTGAGTAAATGTTTAATGAATGTTGTTTTGCCAGTGGAGTATTGACCCAAAAGCATCACCATCGGCTTGGCATCAAAATCACTATTCGTCTATTATGCACAGCACATATCCATAGCACCTCAGCTGTTTATTTATCAATATATTCCCCTACCAATATAAAGGAAGAATAACTGAAGGAAAATGCACCACCTACCAACAAAGGAGAGACAAAATCATTAAAGTGATATGCGACTTCTAGCGGCTTTAGTTTTTGGATGTACAACTTCTTCAGTCCATCAACTATTGATGTGACGGAGGTTAAAGAGATCTGCAGGTAGATGACAGGAGCCAAGTATCAGGAGCGAACAAAGAATTAAGCATTAACATGCCGTAAACTGTCGTAGGATGTGCTTGGGAAATTTGGGGATAGGAAAATCCCATGCAATAATTTCAACCAATACTCTAATAAATATAATCAAGCAACTGCATACTGATGGACAAGGACAAAATTACTTCTAGACAACTTAGTTCGATAGAGAAACACCACATGCAGAATCTGAGCATGTAACTGGAGCTTGTGGAGGTTGTATAGCATATATAACACTTCGAACGGTGTTCAGTCATCTGAAAATGCAAGTTTTGACAAAGCCGGCATACCTTCTTTGAAGATTTTGATGATGAAAACCAACTAGTTGTTGGTGCAGCCGGGACAGGAGCACTGCCTGCTTCTCCAATCAATAAGTTAGATGCAACCATACCATCTACCTCCTTTCTCCACACTCCAAGAATATAAGGAAAGTAAAAATAGAATAACTACTTGTATAAAATGAGGTATATTACCATTCTGATCCTGTTCGCTTTTAGGCATCAGCTTCTTCTTCTGTTTTCAAAATACTAATATAAATAAGGTAACAGTTCAATGTTAAATGAAAAATAAGGTAGAAGGTGAATCTAGCACACTTACAGCAAGAAGAACATCCAGACCTTCCATCGCAGGAGGTGGCAAATTTTCGAAGTCAACTGCAATAGATTTCGTATGTGTAAAATCAGTATATGAGAAGAATGTTTTACGTTATAGAAAGTAATACAAGGCAGAAGTCATTTTTTTTGTGAATAAAAACATAGCTAGAACACGTTATAAAATTTAAAACTTGAAACTGTGTAAGTTACCATCAGCATTTAAAAGATCACTGGTTACTGCATGGCCAGCTTGCGCCAAAGCGACCAACTACATAACGAAAAGCAAAGAAAGATCTCTTTTTCAGATGGATTAGAATTAACAACCGAAAGAAAAACTGAAATGAGAGCATGGAAAAAAGTAGTACCTGCATTCCAACAACAAAATCTCTAAAATTGAGAAACCCTTGTCGTTTGGAATCTGCAATTGCCCACACCTTAGGAAAAGAAGAGAAATGAAACAAATTGTTGAAATAATTTTAAGCAGTGGAAATGACTTGTCAAAACTGGGAGGAAACCACAAATTTAAGAGGTCAAACTGATTTTGTTTTAATCAGTAAAGAAAATTGTTGAAAGAGGTCACAAGCTACTAGTATAACGTCCGTACATATACACATCCAATGAACCACAGGCCTTAAGAATCACATAACAGAATCCAGCATCCTACTTCAGAAGATATTTATCAGCACCACGCAAGTCTAAGTGCTTAAAATATCCATGAATTGGGAACAACAATACACAAAAATCAGCTCTGTCTGTCAGCTTTCAACTATAGCTACTATGCATAGTACTTGAACTGATTCGAAGAAGAACTGAAAACTATCTTTACTACATGAGCACCTAGAAGCTCACTAGTTGATAACTTATCCTCATATACAAATACCAAAAGATGAATAACTTGTTCAACATACTTCTTCAAATCCCAGCAGAAATGCTATGTAATTTCCTTACATCTGTCTAAACCTTGTTGGACAAAGTTACCTGATATCTGCTAGTGACGGATAGTAAGGGCGGAGCAAAAGGGTGCAAGAAGGTTCAATTATACTATGTATAAAAAAAATGAAAGTTGTTGAATCCCCCTATTTCAATTCCTGGCTCCGACACTGGTAGCAAATTACCATGAGGATAGTCGAGGTGCGGGTAAGTTGGTCTGAACATTAACATTGTAAAAATAGAGTATAGCAGTACTGGACATCAAATAATCAAACTAAAAGAAATTCAAAGTTTTGTACTCAATGAATTTCTCACTATTCAAGCACTGACAAACATGAAAAGATAGAAAAGAACCTGCTTGAGTTCAGGTCGAGGCAAATTGGACATGGCAAAGAACTTGATGGCATCTCCACCAGTAAGACGTCCATCTCCATCTGTAACAAATTAACAACCCCATTATTCAAAAATCATTTCTTTTTGCTCTCATTTGAACAAAAACACTTTAAAAAAAACAATCTTTTTTACCAGAATCAGCAAAATTGAACCATTGTTGATAGATCTTCTCGTGTTCTTTTGAACATCGATTAATGGGGCTTGTATCAAACTCCATTTTTAAATTCTTTAATTATTTCTTCTTCTTCTTCAAATGCCTGCAAGATCTACCTTATTTGCTTAACTATTAACACAGATCACTTAATTAGTACTCAACAAAGTGACAGTTTACACAGCAAAAGCCCATTGGGCCAAAGCCATTTATAACTGTTACCATAATTTTACTTACTCTAATGCTGAGGTGGCATGCCACGTGATATCCATCTCATCGAAATGTCCGTCCACGTGGAGTATTTATGATCCTTTTTCATTTCGATTATCACACAATTTTATAATATTATCATACTTCTTATAATATTTGACCGTGATTTCTTCACTTTCATTATTCCCTTCGTTTCACAAAAAATGACCTGGTTTGATTTTGCACGGAGTTTAAGAATATAAAGAAGACTTTTGAATCTTATGATCCTAAATTAAAGTTAAAATCAAATGTAATTGTCCTTTGATTTTGTGGCCTTAAATATGCCACGTAGAGAGCTGATGTTACCAAAAAAAGAACGAAGTCATTTTTCTTAAACCGACTTAAAAAGGTAATGAGGTCATTTTTTTTTAAACGGAGGGAGTATTACTTTTTTGATTCTATACTTTTTAAAAACCTTACTTGTATATGTTGAATCCTTTTGGGCCATTGTCTTTTCAATGACTTGATGATGTAAAAATCTCTATCATCGGTATTTGTCAGGTGTATATAAGTTAAGCTCTTTTCAATATTAGATTAGGAAAACGCCAAAAGAAAAATGAAGATCAGATCATAAACAGGAGAAAGAAAAAATATACAAGTAAATAACATCATTTTACCTCTTATAGATCCAGTATAATATAATACAAAATTGAATAAACAAAATAGCTCTATACATATTCACCCTCATATTCCACACAAACATCTTAATTTCTGATTGAATATATAATATATTACACTCTAAACAATAGCACAAGCAATAACAGAACCCTTCTCAATTCAACCAAAAGTTGATCAAACTCTTCGAAAATGTCGGATGCGTGTCGAATCATCTAAAAGTAGTCTGTTTTTGAAGGATCAGACACAAGTGCAGCATCATTATTGAAGAGTCCGAGGAACGTAACAATGATCAATACCCAATGATTCAAGCAATGGAAGCAATAGTTTTTCCAAGCAACCAGAGGACCAGAGCTAGTTCCATACCAAAAATAGTGTGAAGATATGATCTATCCAGCATAAAGCCATATAGAGTGATTCCTGCTCTGTTATGCTCAAAATATGTCACTGTAAAAGCAAAAACTATAGTTAGTCGATCCGAATTATACACGTAATAAAGAATCTTATTAATAGTATCGCGCATTTCTCAAAGGAAGGGATGAACAATGTAGTTTAAAGCTATCACTTTGTCGCTTAAAGCATGAAGTAATGGGAAGGGAGAGGTTATCGCTTTATGAGCTATGATGCTTGGACTCTCCTAAAATGTTGTTGCACTGGCGCACCTATGTCAGATCCTTGAAAAAGAACACTAGTGTTGGAGGATCCTGCACTCAACTGTCAACATTTTTCAAGAGTCCCAGCAACATTGTTTATGGGTGAATGATCCATGCGTGTGTTTCGCTTCTAACAAGGACGTAAAAGTGATACTAATAAGAAAATCGGTTGCTTATTTGAATCTCACAATTGAGGAGTCGGAATAATATTGAAATAATTGTTTCTTAGAACTCCAAAAAGGTTGTTGCAACTATGTCGGATTCCTCCTAAAATGCACTAGGTTTGGTGGGATTTTTGAAGAGTCCAAGCAATATAAGCTAAAAGTCTGAGCAACATAGCATTTTTTAAGAGTCTGACCATCATATGTAGTAGATGTATACAATCTTTAACCTCGCATATTGTACACATCATATCGAAGAGGTGTACGTTTCACCACTTGTTTTAGTTTTCAAGTCCTACGTACCCTTGTTCTTTTTTGTTCTCTTTGCATTTGAAAATACTGGGGATTAAATAAAAAGTGAAACCAGCATACCTAGTGCCTGCCTTTTCTGGAATGAAATTGTGCTATATGCATATGAGTGGACGAATTTCGTGTTGTCGAGCTCATCTTCCTCATCTCCAACATCATCAGCATCAGACGACCCTTCGGAAGTCACAGGGAAAACTTGGTTGCTGGCTATTTGAGAAATTGGAGGAGTTTCACCCTCAACTGCTTCAAAAGAGTCTATTGTTGCACACACGTGCCACTTAGCCGCCAAGCATGTAACAGCTTGTGCCTTATGGGTAATTCTGACTGCACTTCTCAACAGTATCAACAGCCCGGCAAGTAGACTCAGAGAGCATAGCTGCATATCAAGAAGAAGACGTTTACGTCTAGTCAGAGGAGTACCAGCATTTAAAAAATGATCCAAGGAAAGATAGGTAAAAAGAGTGTTGAGGAATCGTAGCTTTCCTGAACAAACACGTCTTTTCGAATTTGACTTCAAGAAATAACAATAACCGTAAGTTTTACACTTACTAAACTAAATATAAGCCATCTTCTTAATTTCATATTTCTGTTAACTTTAAGGACATAGTAAAGAGAGAATTTGAAGCAGTTGAACTTCCGTTAGTCTAATAGGGAGATTCTAACGATTCATAGCCAAATCTGGCTCAACAGTGTCATTTGCCGGTTGATTATAGCACTGCGTAGCTTAAAATTGGCTCTGCAGTGCCATTGCTAGATCATGTCCGAACTGTCCCAAGGCATTACCCTTAAAATCTCCTTATTATTTTCACTTTATCAATATTACAAACTGTGCAACATCCCACACAAGAGAGTATACGTCTAGGATTAAAAATCGTAATTTGTTATAATTTTAGCATGTTTGTCTCTTGTTGGAAATGCTTGGACAGTGAAGTAGTATTGCATAAATTACGGTATACTATCAAAAGAATATGTGATCAATGACAAGTGTTACTGTAAATCCAATTTGTTTTAGTTCATTAAAGAGGCAGTCAAGCAAAGAAATGCAAGGTATTTCATTGAAACAAATTGAAAAACGAAACACAAGATTATATTTGACAAATAAGATAGCTGATGAGAAGCCATACCGCGAGTTCACCACTCTTGTAGATATGAAGATCAGCAGTTGATCGCGTAGTCATGAGAAGGGACGCAAATTGACTTGCTGTGACAAATATCAATGCCAACAAGATAAATATACGGTACCTATGGCTAATGATCCGCAAATGCCTCCTGATTCTAAGGTGCTCTCTCAACACTGTCTCAACATCAGAATCAATATGGAAGATTTGAGCAAAATCTCTCAATCGGAGAATCTGAAGGTAACAAATCAAGCGAAACAGGACACACACTAGGAAAAACACGGTCGTTCTGTAAAGCCATGAGCTCAGCTCTAGAAGGCACGCGACAACATCACTCACAATGACATTGCCTAAAAAGGGGATTTGAGTTCCACCTGAACTGTACCACCAAATCTTATATATGCTTTCAGCAGCAAAACATGGCAGGACAAAAATGAATAGGATCTTCAATGATCTCTGCATATCGAGCAAAAAGATTATCGTTACATTACATCCTGCAGTTCGATACACAATTCCACACCAATAACCAATTTCAACATAGAAACCAACTTGTGATGAACATATCATGACATTTCTTTGTAAAAAGATACAAAATTCAATCATTAAATACTGAAACAGGGGAATCCTCTGAGTTTTAGACTGTCCATTCATCAAACATATTCATAATCTGATTCACAAAATCTGAACAAAATTCCATAATAAAAAGATAGTAATTCCAGCAATAATATAGAGTGTAACAAACAAAAAGATCATCAAATTTACACAAACAAGTCAGCTAATTTTGACTGATATTAAGCAAACAAAGAACCACCAAAGACTGTGATGGATCAATATAATCTCATCAGACTCAACTAGAAGTCTCGAGTTCAACACTTTCCTCTTTAATACTCCTTACACAACACGAATCCTAATCGGACTAGAAACCCATACCACCGGTGGCAGAACCATGATTTTCACTAACAAGATTCAAAATTTAAAAAAGAACAAAGATTTTCACTAACGAGATTCATAATATAACATAAAAGACACAACCACATGAAGAATTAAAAGGGGTTCAACTTTATATACATAAAAAAAATATGGGAAACCAAAAAGACATAAAAGAAAGAGATAAACTCACATTGAGCTCTTCCATATAGCATTTCCTTACAGTCTCACTTTCATCACAAAGCTTATCAAGAAACAAGAACCTACGAAGCCCAAATTTCTTCACAAATCCAGTAAGACAAATAAAAGAGAGAGCTGCAACACCACTAAGAGACAACTGAACAACATTATCATAAGGTCTATCATGATTAGCATCACAATCTGCACAA
Source organism: Solanum pennellii (assembly GCF_001406875.1). Classification (NCBI taxonomy): domain Eukaryota; kingdom Viridiplantae; phylum Streptophyta; class Magnoliopsida; order Solanales; family Solanaceae; genus Solanum; species Solanum pennellii. The sequence continues at coordinate 78,043,231 of NC_028643.1, read as the reverse complement.
GCCAATAAAAAATGGGACAAACATGGAACAACAATTACAAATATTATAAAAACAAACCAAGACAAAACAGTAGATAATGTATCAGATTGATCCACACACATCCACTTCAACCATCTCCTAAATACACGCAATTCATCGTAAGCATGTGATTTACTACGTGCATATAATATACTCTTCTTGTTCAGTAAAGATTGGCTTTCGCCTTTACTTTCATCACCCATTGAAAAAAAAATCAAATTTTTTTCTTGGGTTTTTGATGAAATTGCAGAAAGTTTAAATCTTTTTTCTGGGTATTTGATGAAAAATGGAAAAAGTTTCAATTTTTTTTTCTGGGTGTTCGATAAAAATGGAAAAAGTTTAACTTTTTTTTTTTTGTAGGTGTTTGATGAAATTGCAGAAAAATTATTTTTTGTTTGATGAAATTGGAGAGATATTATTATAGAGTACCGGGATTTGTGGGTCTTGTGAGGTCTAATGGAGTTTGATTATTGGAAGAGAAAGGTTTATATACATGTGGTGGGGTAATGTTGATGTGAAAAAATACAGAGTAATACAGCTTAGCTGAAATGAAAGATCATGTTTGCACTAGTTGTTTTGTTTGGGGATTTTGGCTTGATTCCCCAAGAACACGTCAAACAGAGGTCGAGTCAAAATTTTTAAGAAAAAATTGTCATTGAAATTAAAGAATTTTAATTTCTATTATATAATTATTCTCTTTGATCGGAATTTTTTGTAATGTTGCGTTTTTTAAAAGTTAATTTGACTAATTTTTAAAATTAAATTAGATCACGTTAATGTGATATTTTAAACAAAAAAATTGCAATTTTTTGCATATTAATATAATGAAAAAATACATCTGAAAATGTTAGTCAAAATTTTTTATAATTTAACTCTAAAAATAAAAATTATGAGAAATAATTTCAAACAGAAAAAGTATGTATAAGTTGTGCAATTTGTAAATACTACTTCTTATTAGATATTTATCAAAGGTTTTAAAGAGTCTTTTCATTTTGCATTTATTGATTTAATTCTCCTATATTAATACGCTTGCTATAAAAGATGTCACGATAATACTTCCTCCGTTTAAAAAAAAATGACCTAGTTCAACTTGGAAGTTTAAAAAAAAGAAAAAAAAACTTTTTAATCTTGTAATTTTAAATTAAAATTATGTCAAATATATCAAAATGTCATTTTTTGTGGTCTTAAAAATGCCACGTGAAAAATTAAAATTAAAGTATTCCCAAATAGAAAAAAAAATCATTCTTTTTTAAATAGACTAAAAAGAAAATAGAATCATTCTTTTTAAAATAAAGGGAATACTATTTGAAAAGAAGAGATCGTCTTACAATTGCTTTTGAATTTGAATTAGTTTTGATTTTGTCAATAAAAATTATGATTGTGAAAGTAATTGAAATTAAAAAAACATTAGACTATTGTTTACATTTTGTTTTATGAGAGCCGGGAATAAATAAAGTGGCAAAGGAGTATTGAAGTATAAAAAAAATTATAAAAAACTTTTCTTTCGAATGAGAATTTACATAACAAAAATTTTAAATAGTTTAAACTTTAATACGAATATCGAATGGAAACACAATTTTCTTCTCGATTCTTCCATGTTCCAATCAACCTCCATTATTTGGAACTATCTAAATGGTGACAAAACAAATTTTATGTTCAAAAATCTTATGATTGTGCTTCTTTTGTACAAATACTACCTATTCCGTTTTATTTTATCCGTTTTATATTAACTTAACACATAATTTAAGAAAGTAATTGAAACTTTTGAATCATATAATCTTAAAAATATACGTGAAAAAATGAAATGTTTAATTTTTTTAAAAATAAATAAGACAAATAAATTAAACAAATAATAATATGTTTGCCAAACACGTCATTTTCAGATTAGGAAAATTAAATATTTTGTGATAGTTAAGTCAACGGAACTTTAAGCTAAAAAAAAACACAACTGGCGCTTAAAGACGTAACGGAGTCGTCAATCACCTATAATCACGGAGGAATATTTTATTATTATTTTATTTTAACTATCGTTTTTAATTTTTTGTTATATTTATTTAAATTATAAAATATAATTAACGAAGATTTAAATTTTGGATCAGACTAAAAGAGAAAACCAGGTGATCTCACATAAAATCGAATGATTTTAGTTGATTTGAAAGAATTCATTCAATTATGTATATTTAAGTTAGTAGCGATGAAGATATAAATAATTACATAGTATATAAAAATAGGTAGATATTTTTAACTCTTTTTAACAATAGTTGATTTTTTTTTTTGTGTATGCTTTTTTAGTGATAAATGTATAATATATTTAATCTTTAATTCTTACAATGATAATTGTCAATTGCATGCCACAAAATTAAAATAAAATATTCATAATTATAGCTGTTTCTTTTTTCTTTCTTTTTTTTTGGATGATGACAAATTATTTTGCTTCCTTGCACCATTATTGCTCTTGATTCTTTTAATTCATAATTTATTTATAAATTATGGGATAATATTCTTTACAAAACTAAAGTTTAGGTTTGTCACGTCTTTAGCCACATGCTTTAGAGCCTAGAGTATTCCTGACCACAAAAAAAAAACATCAATATTATTTTATTAATTATTAATTAATCTATAAATCTAAGTTAAAGTAAAGTATTAAAAACTCCAACATAATGCCACGAATATTCATTATTTAATGTTTTAATAGTAAACAATCAAATTCAGATTAAATTCAAATTCGACTATGGTAAATCCACTCTTATGGTTAGTATTTCAAACAAAGAAAAAATTGTTAGTAATAATTACTCAATCTCAAAATTTTTAATTAAAAATTAAAAAAGTTTAATTATTTCATCTCAATTCATATCGATTAAAAGTAAATATAAGTACACAAATGAAGTGTTTACTTGTCTTTATTCTCTTTCTTTTCTTTTCTTTTTTCTTTTTTTGGTGTTGCCAAACCACCTAATTTGGATCCAAGTCTAAGAAAATATATATATCAAGTAAGTATTTTAATTAAATAAATACTGTTTAATTTATGTTTTATTTTCATATTAGCTTAGTTAATACTATCAAATATTTTATATGTGGGAAAAATATTTTATAAAAAAATCAACACATCTTAGGCAAAAACACACTTGCCAAGGAGATTTATGTTATTGTGATTTTGGTTAATTAATTAAGATTCAAACATTTAAAATAATTAATCCTTATAATACACTTTAGTTGGTGAATACACCTTTTTTAGTTTGAATTATTATACAAGATAAATATCAATTTCAGATAAAAATAAAAGCTTAATCAAAATTAATTATACCAAATTCTACTTATGGTAATGCGTGAAATCTTGTATACGCAAGTATTTATACTCTACGTAATGTTTATACACTTATAATTTATATATTTTTGTTATATTTTCAAGTTACAAATTAACTACATATAATTGCTATTTAAATGTTAAAACAAATTTTATAATGCTTGGCAACATCAAAAATAAAAACAGTACCAAGCGACATTATTTTGTCATAAAATTATTGTATATATAGATTAAATTTTGATTTGATAAATATATATACAAATACTGACACTTCTTCATACCAGATGAAGGTGGTTTCGTGATGTGATTAAGGTATTGCGCTCCGCCTTTGATGTCAAATAATATTTAGTTGTATACTTTTGAATCATCGTTATGAGTATAATATTAATTTTTAAAAACATGAGTGACATAAAGAAATCAAATGACTAAAGAAGATAACATGTTGATTTATTAAAAGTCTTTGTAATTTTAAAGAATTCAATACGAGTAGAGCTTAACAATATTTTTGAAAAATTCGAACGGAAAAATCGAATGGTCCAGGAGACAACATCGCATTATACGTTGCAGCTGGTACATGTGTCTTGTGTCTACAGGCAAATAATTCAATTAATCAGATAGCCAACTTCTTATTTTAACCACATGTGGTGTCGACTTTTTATTGCTATTTTTTTTTCAAATAATTTTTCTTTTTTTAGTCAATAACTTGTTAGAAATATATGAATAAAATTACACATATTTATTTTTTATTATAATTTATTTATAAAATTACATTAAATATATTATTATTTTTGATGTCTGATGTACATTTGTTGAGCAAGAAATTGATAAATATTCAAGGGATTAATTAAAATATTTTTATGGAAAGTGATGGTCAATAATTTCGTTAACACTTGGTATAAAACCATTGGGGTCAATGAATAAAATTAATCAAATCTTTTAACTTGTACAGATAAGCAAAGGTTGTTTTTTTCTCTTTAGATCCATTATATTGAAAAATAAAATTAGACAGAATAAATAATTATTACTAGGAATTAAAAAAAAAAATGACATCTCTATTTCCCTAAATGATATGTTTGCAGCAAAGATTTCATCGGACGGTTCAGATCATTTCAGTTTATCTAATACTTTGGACAATTTCAATTTCATATGTCAATTAAGTAAACAAATACTAAGAAAATTCATCTAAACATTTTTATTTTTATTTTTTAAAAAAAGAGTGAGTTTGTTTGATATATAGTTGCATAAATGTCATACGTATTTTCCTTCCACCCCACACACCTCTTGGACTTGTTTTAGATTATTATATTCACTATTTGAAATGAAATATAAGACTATTTTATTTTATGTTTGGTTATTAGTTAAAGTATTTAGTTACTCATAATAATTTACTGAAACTTTGTTTATCTCATCCTCATACCAAACGAACCCCTACTTTTAACAGTTGGCTATTTTCTAAAGATAAGGCTAAAAAGTGAAAAGTGAATTCTACATAAGTGAACACTTAAACTCTTACTCAATGGATTAGAGGAGATTCGCACGCAAGATTTGAACTTCTATAATAGTGGCTATTATTTAAAAACAAGCCAAAAAAAGTAACGAGGGCTACTTTTACGAAAGTATACACTAATTGTTACTTACATTTGCTCAAACGTTAGTTAACGTTTTCGAACCTACAAGGATGCATAGTGGATGAATAGAATCGTTTTACTCTTAATCAGACATCACCGGAATCTCGAAAATAAAAAAAAAGAAATCCTTATTGGAACTTTAAAGCTCTTTTCTTTCTTATGGACCAAATAAATCAGAGCCCAAAGGGAATACATAGTACCTAATCTGTCGAACCTTAACTAAAAGTCTCGGGTTCAAAAATCTACGATAACGGGAGGATATGGTTAACAATATATTAATCGTTTTCCACCTAGCCAAAACATCAAAATAAAGTATATCAGTCATGGTGAGTATTGGTCACTAGATTGGTTCCAATGGATCCACCAAATTTTAGGTCAATTGGAGCCTGTCAAAAACTAATATTTGGCCTACTAATGTAGCCAATATTAAACGCAAACATGGAACTGACTGGTATGTCTAGGCAAAAAGCAAGCATATGTTCATTCAAACAACTCCATCAACATGGAAACAAAAACAACAAAAGCTGCAAATGCATGAAAATGTGGGAAAAGTAGGAACACTAAGGCTCCATTACATTATTGGTGGTGTATAAATCTGTTCACAGAAACACTTTTAACCCTAAAATTCTACAAATACATACACCAGAGAATAGGTAACAACTAATAAGTCACAGGATATAAGCAAGAAACAGAATTCAAATAAGTTCTTCACCGATAATAGGAAGAATATCTAGTAGAATGATAACGTATACGAAAAGCCATTGAGTAGCATGCTAGACAACACTCACATGTACAAGTACTTCAATATTACGCGAGTAGCTGCATTAATGAAACCTAAAACAAGAAACGTATTAGCAACTATAGACATCAACTTAACAAAATAAGGATCTCTTAAATCACATATTAATGACACAATCTAAATAGTCCAAGCAGGGTCTCCGAAAACGTATCTACCACGTAAAGCATGCACCAGAAAATAACGTAAAAGCGCCAGTATATAATGCAAAATGGTTACACCAATAAACATTGCAAGCAAGTTCAATACATTACAAGCTGAACACAACTAACAACTGCAAATGATTACCAAAAGATCACATCTTCAGGTAAAAGAAGCACCTGAAGCAGCTCATCATATTCATACAAAGCTATAAAAACACCCCCAATGTAGTCCCACAAGTGGTGTCTAGGGAAGGTAGTTATGTACTTACACTCACCTTCCCACAAGTGGTGTCTAGGGAAGGTAGTTATGTACTTACACTCACCTTGGGAGTCGGGAGGTAGCGAAGCTGTTTCTGATAGACCCTTGGCTTAAGAAAATAACACGAGTGAAGAAACCAAGACAAAATACTATACAAGGCAAATACTAATAAAATTCCAGTCCACAGTACTCAAGTTTCAAATTGTAGTATATATATGATCTCTTCATCCCACTCTACTACAGCACCACTGCTTACATTCACACAGAAGCGCTCAGGCAAAACTAAATGATTATCATTACGCGTCACATACTCAGAGAAATAGCAGAAAATTGGTATTCAGTAATAACCAATTTCAATCACAGTATAAGCAATAGAAAAGTTCAACTCTTTGACACTCAAACAGTAACACAAGTGTTCCAAAGCAATGAAAATACATTCATACAGAAAAACAAACAAGTATTATTCGAAGAAACACTAAACGAGTAGCCCAAAATATGAATACTTCTCAACTGATATATGATCAGATACAGTCTCAATAGTTACATAAACTGAAAGGACTGAAGATAACATCATACACACGTGATAACAGCAAAGGAAGAACACAAGTTACCCTCTAATCTTCAGCGATAATATATATAAATTCGACTTCGAACAACAAAGGGCACCTTCAGCTGAGAAGTCACATATAGTTTTAAGATACACAATCAGAACAAATTTCACATCACTGATCCATCCACCTATCAAGAAATCCCATGATATAAAATATGAGAATTAAATTAAACAAGTGAATACTCTTACAACAACAGATTGACTCATAGCAGACATAGTTTAGCTTATCTTCTATGGCTCCTTCCTCTTCTTTTTTTTTTTTTGCTTTTTTTTCCGGTCACCCAAAAAAGAAAAAAAAACTAGGTAAGCAGTGGTATCAAATGACAGGTGGGTCACAAACCATCATTTCGTCAAAGACATAGTGCTGTGCAGTGAAGATCATCGGCATATGCGTCGGCGCTGAAGTCATCCATCGGTGCCGGTAAGTTTAGATCGAAAGGCAACGGCTTTCTGAAAGAGGAAGAAGCGATGTTGTCGTTATCACATTCACCGTCTTCAACGACAGAAGACGACGAGTCACAGTCGCTATGGCAATCGTCCGGGACAACAGGCGGTGACCGGGGATACTTTCTGGAAGGCACGGAAGCTGCCGTCTGCTGCCGCGGCGGCGGCCGTGGTCCACTGAAGGACTCCACCGTACTACTCATGCTGCTTGAAGTAGGTCTCTGTGAAACTATTGGGTGGTCCTGAGAGTATAACCGGGAATCAACAAAGGGATCGTTAGGGTTGATGCTTTGGTTGAACTGATGATGGTGAGGATATGGAGGTAGATGATGAGAAGAAGGTAAAGGGAAATTAGTTTTAGCTTTAGGTCCACGAAGAGTACGAGCTGCTGCATCATAAGCACGAGCAGCATCTTCAGCAGAATCAAAAGTACCCAACCAAACCCTAGTTTTCTTCCATGGATCTCTAATCTCTGCTGCAAATCTTCCCCATGGTCTCTTTCGAACTCCACGGAACCTTATCTCCTTAGATCCTCCAGATCCGTTGTGTTCTCCGGCCACCGGTGCCGGTACCGGAACTTCCGTCGCCGGAACTTGTCTCGCCGCCGCGGCTGCTCTACCTCTCCGCATGACCGAAGATTTAAAAAAAAAAGTTTTTTTTGATTTTTTTTTTGATTTTTTAGATCCGAAGAGAAATTAGGGGAAAATATGAAACGTTAAAGCCATGGAAGCAGAGATGAGGATTCTTATCTGCAAAAGCTTCACACTTTCTCTCTCTATAAATCTCAGTTTCTCTCTCTACTGTTTGTGGTCTGTTTGGTTGATAGAAAAAATAGAGAGAAAGAAAGAGAGAGACTCTCTCTCTCTTCTTCTTTTCTTTTTTCTTTTTTTTTCCTTTTATTATTTCTAGGGTTTTGTAAAAAATTTTGATTTTTTGTCTTGGTAACTGTGAAATTGGTATGGAGAGAGGAAAACTCAGGGGGTGAAAATATAATTAATGGATTTTAGGGGTTGGGTGATTATTTTTTTTTAATTATTTAATGTTCGATATTTATATTAGAGTTTTATTAATTCAAATTTTATATTTAATAATTTAATTTACTTATTAATTTTTGTTTCTCGAGATTATTTTTTAAAAAGTAAAAAATTTTATTAGTATTTATATTCAAATCAATTATATCAAATTCAAATCATCTGGGTTCATTCGTGATTGAGATTTTTAGCTTTTTCAAAATCTCATTTTCTTTTTTATGAGTAAGTATTTGTTCATTGATTAGCTTCTTTTATTTATAAGGTCAGTCCTTATTTTGTTCTTCGATAACTCATATAAATTCAATCAAACAATAACGATTAGTATTAGAATTTGATTGATATAAATTTAAATCGATAGAAGCTTATTCGAGGCAATCCTCACGAATCTAAAACTTAATTTTTTTAATATATTTAAAATTTAAAATCAAAATTTCTAATTAAAAGACGAATAATACGGTCCATTGCATCACATTATTTGGTGGTGCTTTCTCGAGAACTCTACCATGTCTTTGACTCATTATTTCTTCTTTATTCCTTTTTTTTTTCTTTTCACGCAGAGTCCTTTATTTTTTTATTTATTAACTCTATGCACCTAACATGAACATTGAAATGACATAATAGTCCTCACTTTTTTCTACTTTTATATTTTTTCAAAGTGATGTAGGCCAGTTGGCCTGGAGTGGTTGCTATGAATAATGAATAAACATTCTGTTTAAATTTCAAATTATTAAAGTTGGTATGGAAAGAAATTAATAAAATTTTGAAATATGGAATAGTGTGTAGTTGGAGAAATAAATGGAGCATAATAAGAACTTTTTTTTATTTTATTTTTTGTTGTATTGCTATTTCTTACCCTTTTATTAATTTTTGTATGAAATAATAATAAGGAGCATCGTTCGAATAATCGAGTTGGTTGAGTAAAAAATTTTTTATCAAAAATATTTACTATAATGATAGGGTATTAGGTATCGTTTCATGCTTAACTAGAGATTGAGTGGAAACATAATTTAAATAATCAAGTTGGTTAATTAGGAAATCTCTTACTAAGTTTCGGATTGTGATGGAATAATAAATATTTCTTTAGTTTTAACCCATATGTTTAAAATTTTAATTATCTTAGATATGGATCCGTCTTTTGTTAAGGAGTGTTTTATTCTTCTATGGAATTTTCCATGCTAATTCGAATTTAATCTAGTTTCAATATAGTAATCAAACACCAAATAAAAAATTAAAAATGAATAAATCCATTTATAGAATTCTCTGCGTACTTCTTGATTGAGCTCGTTATATGAAACTTATCTAATATAATTTACCTCTCTCTTTTAATTCGTAAATTATTATATTGAAGCGCAATTTATTGTATTATAAAAAAAAAAATGGGAGCATTCCTGCCGCTAGTATCTTTTTGCTCCTACAAGTTCAACGACAGTTATAAATTTTAGTAATTATCAATTTCAACGAATTTTAAAATATCATATTTAATGTTTCGAACCACTTTGTAATATTTTCTCCATGCAAAATTATTTGTCATAATTTCTATTTTTAGAGTCAAATTAAAAAAAAAATTGACTAAAATTTTAAGATGTATTTTTTCATCATATTAATATGCAAAAAAATTGTAATTTATAGTATTTTTCGTGTAGTTTTAGAATATCTTTTTTTGTTTAAAATATCGAATTAATGCGATCTAATTTACCTTTCAAAATTAATCAAATTAACTTTCGATAAGCACAACCTGACAAACAATTCTGAACGGGGGAGTATATATAAAATAATTTATTGTAAGAGATATGAAAATTTCATGCATACATATCTTGTGACACAATACACATAGTAATTAATTTCCAACAAAAAAGAGTTCAATTTCATTAGTACATATTAGTCGCTATTTATTTAAAAATAGTATTATGATTAATATATATATATATATATATAGATATAGATATTTTGGATTTAGTTGAATTTTTTAATTTTGTTTTTGTTTTCGAATATAGCTTACAAGTTTTTTCTTTACACTTTTTTTTTCTCTTGGATTACAAAACAGTACTTTAAAGTTTTAATCACATTTCATAGTACTATAGCTTAGGAATCTAGGGCGATGGGTGTGGATTTTTCGAAAAGTCGATAATTTTTATGATTATGTATTTATATTGAGAAATTTATCAAATATATAAGTAATGAAAATAGTTTAGTAAAATTTGATTTTTAATCTTAAACACATATTAAAAATATTTTCTTCAAGAATTTAATATTTTTAAGAACTCATAATTTTAAATCTTGAATTTGTCTCTGCGTATACAATATTGACGATTCTTGTAATAATAATCTCATAATTTTATCTAATATGGACTATGGATTCAATAAAATTCAATGTAGATATATATAATTTATTCTTGCTAAGAAATTCGTTTAAATTCAAATTCAAACAAAATATATAAGCACTCTCTAATAGTACTTTGGCAAGTTGTTAAACACATTTTTAAATTATTTTTTTGGGTGTGTATTATATATATAGTATAGAAGTTAGAACGTATGAAATTTTTCTTACATAATGCCATTTTCCACCGTTCAAATATATATTATAATTTATATAAAGAACATATTATACGTACGATTGATTTGGAATTATATTAGCATTTTCAAATTAAAATGTGAATGGAAGTTGTCTTGTATATATCTAAACATATTTAGGAAGTAAATGAATTGTTTTATGAAATTATTTATAATTGTTTATTAACCTAAGATTATTATAAGAATTCATAATGTTTAAAAAATTTATGTGAATTAATGTAATAGTGAAAGGAAAGTGTGAATACATTGTTAATGCAATAATTTGAAGGAAAAAAAAAAGATTTTTTACATAAATTTCTTAACCACTACATTTTTCAATAAACTACCATTAACTAATTTAATTATTTTTCAATATTAATTATTTATCACTTCTTTTTCTCTTATATTCTCCTTTTGTTTCCCTCTCCATTCACTCCTTTATATATTCCTTGTAATTGAGATGCTTTTTTTGAGGCCAAATAACCCAATCTTATTATATTTTATTCTTGTAATCATTTAGTATATATCAAAAAAAATATATTATTACTCTTGTCTTAGCTAATTTCAAAATTTTTTATTCCTAATAAGTCTCTAACAATTCCTAATTTTGTAGAATAAATAGTCTCTATTTTATATTATTTGCGACTTTATTGTTGAGAATATAATCAAGCAATTTCACACTTTAACTTCTATTTAATCCCTATCAATCTGTTTCACTCGATCCTTCTTCTCCCATTTTGAATACGTTTAGGGGTCATTTGTTAGATAAATAAGAAATAAGTTATTTATGTATTAATTTTAATATAACTAATATAATGTTTGATATATAGATATGAAATACATTATTCATGTCAAATTTGGAAATTCTCGTGACTAATACATATATTTTTTATTTTGTGTTGAATAGAAGGTGAAATAACTAATAGATGTATAATTAATCCCTATATAATAATTCCAAACACAAGGTAATACATAATTCACTCGTAATTAAATCTAAATTACTTAATATGTGTATAACTCTAATCAGCTAGTAAACGATCAGTTAGTATCAAAATTATTGATTAGGCAAGTCAACAATTTTTGAACTATATAATGTATTTTACTATCAAAACATCTTTTGAAGTCTTTCTTGATTGAATTAAGGCATATATTGTGGTATTATTTAGTATAGTAAATGCATAAAATATAATTCATTTGGTCATGTGGGAACATGCCAATATACAGGTCTATATTAGTGACCCCCCCCCCACCCCACCCCCCCAAAAA
>NC_028643.1:78030138-78031165 GCF_001406875.1 Solanum pennellii | reverse complement strand
GACCCCCCCCCCACCCCACCCCCCCAAAAAAAAAACAAAAAAACTAAAGAAATAAAGTTCCTTCATTATAATACCATGATTTCCTATGGCTATTAATTAAATTAGTCCATTTTTTAATTTATTAATATTTCCAAATTTTTAATTGAACCTTTCAAAAGTAATAGGTATTTTTTTTGGACACCTATCTATTCTTTTACATTTTTGTAATAGTTAAGGCGAAGCTACAATATTATGATTTATATATAAATTCGTTGCTTAAAATAATTTTGACGCATATTTAATTTAGTTAAATTCATTTCTAGTATGAAATTTTTTCATTATTCAATTTCCTTAATATGTTAGGTGAAAATAAAAGCTTATTTTATTTTTAGAAAAAACTAAACAAATATATAAGATGTTTTATTCGAAATTTTATTTTTTGGAAGAACGAAATTTGCTAGATTTTCTATATAATAAATGTGACATGTTATAATTTTTGACCAAGTGTGTGCAATAACTTATCACAAATATCAATCTTTAGTGATTTTTTTTAGCTTCACCATGGAAATTCTTTACACTTTTTTCCAAAAAATAAAATAAAATGGATATTATTTATCTCCTACTCCATATCTTTATTTGTTACTTCATTGCTTAATAATTTAGTTAATTGATTACTTGAATTTAATCTTATAAACGAGGATTTGAGTTTCACATTGTATTCTCCTTCCCCCGACTCATTTTGAAAAAAATAAATATTCTACACCATATCAAAGATATTGTTTTGCCTAGTAACTATTACACTCTTTGTTTATCTTATTTTGATTTCATATAACATTTTTCCTATTTTTTCTTTTTCTCTTCAAAGAAGATAAGAGGTTGGAGTAAAGTCAATTGTTTAACTAAGTTAAAATTTTGACTACTTTATTTTTGTTGAATGTCTTTTTTTTTTTTTTTTTTTGGTGCTTAATTGACTAATTATGGAAATTTATTGTACTTTCTTTTGAATATTTCTCAAAAAAATAAAAACATAGTTATATATATATATATA
>NC_028643.1:77985291-78029367 GCF_001406875.1 Solanum pennellii | reverse complement strand
AAAATAGAAGTTAGTAAATTGAATTTTTCAACGCCATACATAGTAGATCACCTCTTATTATAAGACTAGAAAAATTGACTTCTAATTCTTCTTTTGGCCGCACCGTCCATTATTATGACCATTTAATTGTGCCGTTCGAATTTTCGACCAAACCAACTACCATAATTTAATTCATATATATATAATTTTTAATACAAAAGATAGAAAATAATTGAAATGTTACCAAATTTGTTCTAATTTATATTGTAGTGTAGCTTTGCCTATGAAAAGGTGGACACTTATTTCATTAGGTTTAAATAATATGAGTAGTTTAATTACATTAGGTTACTGAATTATATTTTCAACAAATTCATTATATTGTTTTTATTTTATTTTTTAAGGATTCAATGTAAAGATTTGGTCATTCTAAAATTGATAATAGTCCTTTTATATCAATTAGAATAAACTATTAACGATTGAGTACTTAAATTTTTTATTTTCGGAAAAAAGTTTATATATATATATATATATATATATATTATAATCATAAATTTGTTTTTGTTGGAAGTTCATTCTTTTTTTCTTTTTTTTTATACATAAAGATTAGTAGGTAATTTAAAATTGTCTATTTAAAATTGTCTTATTAATAGCGTATTTGTGTATTTGTTTGAGAAAGTAATATAGAATGTCATGTGGAATGTATTAGTAGTCTATTCATATAGTCTCTAGTTTTTGGTATACGATATTACTTACTCATTTGTTTTGGTTATACACCATTAAACTTGTTACGGTTCCTTACATATATGTTCTGCATTGCTTTTCGTTGTACTAGTTATGGTGTTATAGTTTTTGTTTTTGATATCTATTGTCCTCGTTTGTTTATTATCTTTCGATTATTATACTATTTTTTAATTTTTGTACTTTTCTACATTGTTTTTGTCTTCTATATACTTTAATGTGTTGCACTTGACTTGAATTGAGGGTCTTTTATAAAAAACATATCTACCTCCACGAGGTATTCATATGCACACATTTTACTCTTTCAAAGCCCCATTTGTGGAATCTCGTTGGATATGTTACGCTCAGAGCGGATCCACATAGAGTCCGACGGGTGATCGAACACGCATTAACCTCGTCTCAAAATATATATACCTACGTAGAAATTAATATGTATTTGTATAAAATTAACATAGAGTACCCAATGAACAAATCATTCAATTGGTCAATTGACTCTTAGCTAGGTGTTTAAGGCTCTTCTAGTATTGTTAAGTCTGAGTTCAAATCTTACTATCGACATATCTCTTTTATATTTTTCACTATGTCACTTCTATCTAAACTTTCACTTTATTAGTGAAAATTTATTTCTCCACGTTATAATCTCTTTTTCCGTTCCACCATTTTAATGTTTTCTTTTATAGAGTGGTTAACACATTAGACTTTGAAGGTTATAAGTAAAACTTTAAAGTTACAATTTTATTTTTTTTTAAATGTGATTCTAATTTATTTATTTTTTAAAAAATAAAAAGAATGAGAGGTGACTAATCAAGTTGGTGGAAGATGGGCCCACTGGACTGGGCTTTGGCATGGTGAAGGCCAATCGAATAGGGCCCACACCCTTAAAGTCTTTTTTTTCAACTAAAGCCGACTCATTCTTTTTCATTTAAAATTCAAAGACATGGTGGGTCCCATTTTTCTCTAGTGAATTGACAGCTGTCCTTATTATAAGCAGCCACGTTTGAGATCTTCCGGCCTCGTAATTAGACTACTTAATTAATGGAATTAAAGCTTAATTAAGAGAATAAATAGTATACTTTTTTGAGTTTTGAGTCTTCTGAAATTAAATCAAAGATAGGAGTTTAGAGATATGTATTTTTTTTGGTCTTGTGATTGTAGCAAGTGATGTGATTTTTTTTTAAAATTAAATAATTATCGAAATAAAAAAGATGTATTAATTAGTAAAACAAACAAATTGAAATGAGCGAATAACTTTTTTGATTAAGTTTCAAAAAAGCAAACTTCTTTGGAGTATATTAAATGCTATAATATATACATATATTATTTAACTTTACTTTAGCTGATATATGACCAGTAGAACACTTGAATTTGTATAAAGTTGAACAAATATGCATATGTGTTCTACGTGGTATAATGCACGTAGAGCGCCACATAAGACGCAAATTGCCTCGTAGGATGTCAAGTATGACGAACATATCTACATGTTCAATTCTATATAAGTTTAAGCGTTTACCTGTGTGCATTCAAAACTAAAACGTAGAACATAAGCGCAAATGAAGTCAAGTTAAAGAACAAGTTTATTTATACACTATTTTAAATTATTGGCCAAGCTTTTACAAAAAATAAATAAAAAAGTGCATAGACGAAAATAAATATTCAAATACTGAAAAATCTATAATCAAACGTTAGCTATTCTTGTTAGGTTTGTACACAAAATTGATTTGTTCAAATGTGATATTGCTAACCACCAAGTTTGTTCACTATGTTTTTTCCAAGAGAAGAACAACATTTCCCACTTGTTCTTCACATGTTTTGTTTTCAAGATTTTTATTTATTTATTTATTTTAAATTTTCTTTTAGGTGTTCATATGCATCGTATATGTTGGGAAGAGAAAGTGGAATTATTTATCCAAATATGCAAATGGAATAAGGCCTAACTTAGAAATATATAGTGAAAATTAGTGGCTTAAGTTTACTACATATGGATTGAAAGAAAGCAAAGAGCTTTCGATAACAAGCAATAAAACATTGACTCCATTGTTAAATAAATTATCCGTGTTAGGTTAAATTTGAACGAATTAACTGTAAAATCTACTTGCATTCGAAATATATGTGAGTCACAATCCATTATGATGATTTCTTATTATGTTTTAATTGTGTTATCTATTCTTTTTAACAAATATAATTATTTCTTAATATGTTTATATATAATATATTAAATACGAAATAATTTTTTTTAAGAAAATAATTTGATATCATTTTTCATGAGTCGATTTAAGTTAATATATCAATTTATTTTTAATGAAATAAAATAACATAAAATAAATTAAACAATAAAAGAGTGCATCAATAATTTGTCCGAACTTAAATAAATTGAACACATATCCAACTTTAGAGCAGACCATTTGGATTGATTTAAAAGTTGGTCAAACCTACTTTTCAGTCAGCTTTTTTGACTTATATAAGTTTTTGTCAAATATGAAACATGACTTAAAATAAATCAAAGAAGTGTTTGATAAGGTAAATTACTTAAAATAAGTCAAAAATTACTTAAAATAAGTCAAAATTCAAAAGTAGATCTCTCCTTAGTCCTTTGACTTAAAAGTCATTTCAATGTAACTTTTTTTTTTTTGACTTAAAACTACATTTTTTAAGTCAATTCAAACGGACTCTAAACCTTCAATTTTATTTTATTTTCAAACAAGATTTGAATAAAAAAAAATGCAAAAATATACCTATGAATGTGAGTTATCACTATTTCCTCCTATAAATTATGTCAAATCTATCGAACAAATTTCCATAAATATTTGATGGAGACCAAAAATCTTTAGCTTGTGACAAACTTAAAGGCTTAAAACTATACTTCAAGGATGATCTATCCAACAAAGCCCGTTATATATTTGATTTTCCCTTCATTTTAAATTATTTAAATTATTGAGGTGTCATACAATTTAAGAAAAAAAATCAAAAAATATAAATTATATATATTTTTATTTTTATTTTTATTAAATATTATCAAATTTATGATTAAAATAACTAAACACTAATTATAATTATTAATTTAAGTACTAACTAATAAAGGGTAAAATTGAAAGAATATTTTAAAAGCATTCTTGAAGATTGAACAATTTAGTTAATTGGAAAAATAAAAAATAAAAAATGTTTCAACAATTCAATTAAAGTGAAATGAAGTGAGTATCAAATATAAAAGACTATTTTTTCTCATTTTCTTTAATACGTTACAACGATCCAAACAAATTGTCAATAAAATGACTTAAATTACGAGGTCACTCTGAAATTAGTTTTGTCGTTTTCTCCCATACGTTACAACCAATTCAAACAAACGGTCAATAAAATAACTGACAGTCACGAGGTCACTTTAAGACCATTCTTATAGTTTTCTCTCATACGTTACAGTCATTCAAACAAATGATCAATGAAGTCATTGAGAATCACGGGGTCACTCCTAAACCAATTCTTTCGTTTTCTCTCATACATTACAATCATTCAAACAAATGGTCAATGAAGTGACCGAGAATCACGAGATCACTCTGAAATCAATTGTGCCATTTTCTCCCGTACGTTACAATCATTCAAACAAATGGTCGATTAAATAACTGAAAGTCAGAAGGTCTATTTAACACCAATCCTGTCGTTTTCTCTCATACATTACAATCATTCAAACAAATGATTAATGAAGTGACAAAGAATCACGAAATCACTCTTAAACCAATTTTTTCCTCTTTATTCCGTACGTTACAATCATCCAGACTGATAATCAATGAAGTGATCGAGAATCACTAGGCTTAATAAATGTTGTTCTTTGAGCTTAACTTGGTACATATCCTTTCTCCCTTGTCATTGGGGGCAACGAAACGAATCGTGTATACGTGGAACAAGGTCATCCATAGATTGAAATTAGTTTTAATCTACACCGTAGATTTTAATCCCTAGAAAAAAGGACCCATTATAGTTAGGTATAAGAAGGGTTTTCAGAGCAGAAAAAGTGGCAGAAATACAGTGAGAACAGAGAAGAAGAAGAAGAAGAAATAACAGAGAAAAATGTCAGGCGTCACTCAACAGGAGGAAGAGAAGAAGCCGGCCGGCGATCAGGGAGGTCACATTAACCTCAAAGTCAAGAGCCAGGTTTTTTTTCTATGTATTTTTAAATTTTTTTATTTGGCTGCAATTATATATGATGCTAATGGTTTTAGTTTTTGATCAAGTGATTAGTTTGATTGGTTTTTTTTTTTCTGTTTTATGGATTGTGATGTTTGTATTAGGTTTGAAAATTGTGTTTGATGAATGGTTTTTTGCAAATTAGGGCTGTTAGTCAGGCTGCTAGGCTTTGATCGTTATTCAATTTAGTAACCGGGACGGAGTAATTTGTATAAACGAGAAGTTCCTGTGCTGTAGTTGTGCAGGGTTTGAAATTCGTGGAGAAGGGACCTGATGATCCTTCTCCATGTTTATATCGGGTTTTTGAGCAATTTGGCGTATGCCTAACCCACACATCGTGTGCATCGTGGTTTGATCTTACTAGTAGATGGAGAGACTAAAGCCTCTGGACATAGAGGAGTGTGTGGAGTTAGTTTCCCTTTCCTGCTGATAACGGATGGCAGTAGTTTGTTTATCTGTGTTAGTTTTCAATCAGTTTAGTTTGCTTGTTTATTCGAGGTATAGATTAGCTATGCTCAATGAGTTCATCTCTGAACTCTAAAAGGGCTTGTGGGAAGAAGATAAAATGTAGTTATATGGTTGCTCAGTGTAAAGGTTGCTGAAAACTTTTGTATTCAATGTATGTATCAGCTATACTCATGCGTTATGTAAGGCTCATTCTGGGGCAGCGTTCCAAACAAGTTTATTTTTTTCTATACCCAAGGCTTGAAGCTGAGACCTTTGCTTACTGATTAAGGGTGGAGGGCTTGTGTTTATGTTTATTTGTTCTTAGTTTGACATAAGCATTTTGTATGTTCAACATCCAAGAGTGTGACCCAATGGTCAATGAAGTGAAATGAGAACCAGGTTCAAATCTTAAGGAAGGCAAAAGACATTTGGTGATTTCTTCTTATGTGTCTAAATTGACCAAACCTTGGGTGAGCGGATTTAACTTGTACTTGTGCTGGTGCGAGTTAGTAGGTATCTGGTAGTCGAGCTGCAAACAAGCTGGCTGCGTGTACCAGCTTAAAACTATTGAGGAAAATATATTTAATGTATTGTGGGTGTACATGTTAAAACTATTGTTTGTGATTATACAAATCCACTTATGCTTCCATTACCTTCATATGTATTAAAAGCTATATCTGCTTGAGCACATTCATCCTCTTCTATTGGACCATTGTTCATATTCTCATGCTGAATTCCTTGTTTTTCTTCTGCTATGTGTTATCTGATACGTTAATCATCTAAAAACTCAACTTCCTATCAGAGAAGGTTCAAAAAGCGGAGGCAAAACAATGAACGAAATGTTGAATTGTTTTGCTTTCTGAACATGCCTCATCTTTTTGGTTCATACTCTAAAGAAAAGAAACCTGTTGATCTCTGATAAGAAAACAGAATCACAAATGCTGCTTGTTAGTGTTTAAAAACTCTCTACTTTTTGTTGTTTTAGTTTGTTTGTTTATATTTCTTGTTTTAGCTAATTTGTGGCCGGAGTAGGGTCAGTATACTCGAAGCTTGTGGAAATGACAATAATCCACGTTCAATTCATTAACTCTCTGAAGTTGACAATCTTTTTTGTAGGATGGAAATGAGGTGTTTTTCAGGATCAAGAGAAGCACACAGCTGAAGAAGCTCATGAATGCTTACTGTGATAGGCAATCTGTGGACTTCAACTCTATTGCCTTCTTGTTTGATGGTCGCCGTCTCAGGGCCGAGCAGACTCCTGATGAGGTTTTTCTTTCTCCCCTTTTCTTCACCAACCAGTGCACCTCTTCCTGCTACTTGTGTATATATATGTCCACATTTTCCTAGACTTCATATAATCAGTAATATGTTGTCTCATTACTTTTGTTTACATAATTCTTTTGACAGCTCGAGATGGAGGATGGCGATGAAATTGATGCTATGCTGCATCAGACTGGTGGATCTTTGTCTTAGATTTTATATTGGAGGGTTTGGGGTATGGTAAATTAGATTATATTCGGTATATGTTGACCGAACTTTTTAGAATGTGTATTTTAGTCTTTACTTTGGTGGTCTGATAACAGTTGTTTATGGATGGTCGCAGAATTTGGATTTTGGATCTTTACTTCTAGTTAATTATCCTTTTATTAACTCTTGGTGTTTGATATATTCGTGCTATGATCGGTTTCTGGGCAGGGGAAAGTGACTTTCCTCTGTGGTATCTATTAGTATTAATTAGAGATTTGGATGTCTTGTGAAGTTTGTTTTGAAGCAAAGCATAACTAATGGATGTGCTTTGTATAAGTGACAATTCGCCTGTCATAGAAATCCAGCTTCTTATATTGCTTCATCTACACTGATAAGGCTTTGTAGAGTCGTAACTCATAAGTACTCCTTAGCAATGGTTTCGAGTTTGAACTTTGGGTATGAAGGTGTGTGTTACTGGCCGCTTTACCCTCTATTGGGGGTGTAAAAAATGAATCAAAACATAGGTAATAATCACGCTCAGAATTTTGAGGGTTGGGCTTAAGATAATTTGAATTGGGTTCTATCACAACCCTTCAAGCTTAACTCATTTGAAGAGAATTTTAAATTGAGCCCAATTCAACTTTCAATTTCAACCCGTTTTAGAACTTTTTATTTAGATATGTTTCTATAACATCTTATAGGATTTATCTATCCATTTATTACTTTTTTAACAATAAAAATTACTTGAGCGGAAATTCAAATTGTGATTATAAAAGTTAAATATTAATATGTTTGAGATTAATCGGATTAAATTGGGGGTCAAGATTCAACTTGTTTTTTAAGCCCATTTGAGCTTAACCCATTTAAGTCCAAAGTAAATTTGGGCGGGTCAAGACCCAATCCAATTCCTATTCAACCCATTTTAAGGTTTTCAATTTCAACCCAACCCAACCCGTCCATTTGACACTCCTACCCTCTATTGTGGTGCTTCTCGGCTCGAACTTAGATTTAATCGAATCTTAATACAGATATCAGATACCTAGTTCGTCTATGTAGTGTCTTTTCTTTTCATATTTTTTTCCCTTTAACCACAATTTCAAATCAGAGAATAGATTGCTAGAAATGACTGATCTATTCACTTTATTAACGAAATTGAGCAATATCTGGTGATTTATCTGTCATGTTCAACCTGTCATACAGTCTTATTAACTCAAATCGTTTTGACTATTCTGTTTTAATCCATATAAAATTTGGGCTATTTTTGTTTCTTGTGGGGGTAAGATTTGGATAGTTGGGTTATGATCTTTTGTTTAGAATATCTTGATCGAGCTCTTTTAAGTCCAAGTAACATTTATCGAGCCATTTGGGTCGATAATTTGTCTTTATGTTTTCTAAGTCAATTTTGATTGCCACAAAATTAGTTTCACTAATCACAGAACATGGTTACTAATTGTTGCTAACAAAACTTATTCTGTGATTAGTGAAGCTTATTTAGACCAAATCCTAAATATAAGTAAAGTAAAATTAACTAGTTAAACTTAATAGACCAGGAAATTTACAAAAAAGTTACTCTAAATTGCAGCTCACCCAATCGCTTAAACTATAGATAAATGTATAATATATGATATACCCATCAGATATATAATCTGTATACCATTTATGTATACTTTTAGTGTATAGTATATATAAATTTGCTAGAAAAAGTAGACAGTAAATTTATCGGGCTTTCTAGGTAAAATTTTTAAAAAGACATGTCATGGCAAAGCCAGGAAGTTCTTTTATTTATATTTAATATGTACGTTATACAATTGTATTTATACGAAGATTATTTTAACTGATTATTTTATATAATGTGCACATATCTTATTATTATCTTTCCTATGATTGAAAGGTTGTTTCTAGACACTTAGAATCAAACATTCTAATGTTTTTCCACATTATTAGCAGATTAGTAGGAAAATAGAAGAAGATTATTGATTTGAAAAATCTCACCCACTTATAATTATGACTTAACAAGTGTAAAAAATATAATAATTAAAGGCTCTAATTTATAAATTAATTCTTTTTAGTAGTTAAAGCATCTAAATCTAAAATGACCGAAGTCAATCTCAATGTGTAATTAATATACACAAAAGATATTAAACAGACATTTCATATAGTATATGAGATTTACATATATTAAGTGAAATTTAATTTTCATTTCTATTTTATCACAACCCATGGAACACATATGGGGAGTTAAAATAATAATTTGAACATTGCTTCTATAAATTATTTAAAATTAATCCCCCCCCCCCACACATATATATATATATATATTTATATTAAATAAATAAGAGCACACATCATGTCACTATTTTCAGTTAAAAGTTCAACAACATATTTGAAGTAATTGTACAAACTGGTAAGAGGAGGGTGCGAAATATATTAATTTTGATAAACTGTCGCTCAAGTAAAGTATGAAAAAAATAAATAAAAGTGAAAAAGTCATGTTGAAAATAATGGAGAAAAAAAAATGATAGTAACAAGTAGTAATATATACTATTACTATAGTTACCATTTTTTTAAAAAAAGTACTACAATAATCGAAGTAAAAGAAATATATATAATAATTATAAGATCGAAAAATAAAATAGAAGAAAAGTAATAAAATATCTGATTTGATGTAAACGTATAGTAATAAGTGTTTACGCGTAACTTTTTGTGTAGCTATCAACTTTTTACACTTAATAATTTCTATATGGTAACAATATTTTGAAATTTTATTTATTTGTTTAGTCAACCTACATAAATGTGTTACTTTTATAGTGTAACATCAAACATGTCAATACCCTGACATATTGATGAGGAAATATAAATGAGAATTATTTTTTTTAAAAAAACTAAATGTGAATTAATAATTCATTACCTTAAAAGGTCATAGCAATTATGAATATACATATCATTTTTACTAAAGTATTTTCTAATAATTGAACAAATCAATATTGTGTAGCTTCTAAAATTGGTCTAAGCTTTAACTCTCCAAGAAAAAAGACTTTGAATTTAGACTCATACAAAGTAGACTTTAAAATCAATTTGATATTAAAGTCAGAACCATGAGTAGCCTATTTTTAGGCTTTTGGACATATTCAAGTCATCAAATATTCAATCACCAATTTGCTATATATAATGAGAAAATAACAAGTATTATTCCATTTTTTTCTTTACATAATTAACACTTAAATAGGGGTATATTTGAAAAATTTACTCACATTTGATGTGTAGATCAAAATTAGTTTGACATAACTAATTCTAAGAGATGGATATAGTCGATATATTACGGATTCATCTGAATCCAACATCTTTAATCTAAACTAGATGTATATAGTAAAAATTTGTAAAATACTAGTAAATAATAAATTTTGAATAAAGCAAATTTATATAGATATAATATACAAAATTTTGAACTTGAATTCCTATGATATTCAATTCCTGCCTCTGTCTCTGTGTACTATATAGTCGTATAATATACATTTATAAGGTGAAAATAAATATTAGTTAACCATAATATATATATTTACTTGTCACTTATACGTATATTAGTTATACGAGTTTTAAAATTGTAAAATAAACATAAATTAAATTCACGTTTGTATAAGTTATCAAACGTGATATTAATTATACAAAATTTAATACATCAATAACTTACCTTCTAACCAGCTACCAAACGACCCCTGAATATATAACTAACCAATAAAATACAAGCTACTAATGTTTAAATTACCCTCATCGATGAGATAAAATTTAGATAACGAATCAATTAACCTTTTTTTTTTTGACAAGTTTTACTCCTTGATGTGCTAATTAACATAGTGATTTAGTTATGTATAATGACTAAAGAATAAATTGAGAAATTATTGGTAAGAAACGTTAGTTATAACATCACAGTATTGAGTAGCTAAACGTCCATTAATGAATACGTGTATGAATATTTTGTGTATATTTTTTCTAGGGAGTTTAGGTAGTTTTGTTACAAGTCATTGTACCCAAATCATTTAAACATAACAATTAGGAAACGAGGATAATTAATTATTATAAAATGGACTGCTTTTAAGGGTCCCATTTTTTTTTAAAAAAAATTAAACAATAAATAAAAGAAGGTTTGTAAGAGTTGCTAGGAATCTGAGTGGAAACCTGTACAAGGATTTGATTAGTTAGTCTAATTAGCTAAGTAGTAATAGTAATTAAGGGTGTGGTTGGTGCGAGAAAATATTTTCTTGAAAAATAAAAAGTGTTTCTTATTATTTTTTTTCCGTGTTTGATACGTAAAATATTTGTATATACTATAGACAAATACTATGAAAATATAATTGAGAATGCAGGTGGAGGTAGGGGTTCGAGGTGGTGGGGATGGAGCTACGCGAGTGTTAGTGAAGAATTAAAGATGATGTATGTTAAAGATTGAGGAGGACATAATGATCTGAGAAACTCATATTTCTTATAATTAAAAAAACTTTCTATTTTCTTATAAAAAAATTGATTTATCAAACACGAAAAAATTTAAAAATTATTTATTTATATTGTCAAAACACAACGCGTTTTACTCTTAATTGGCTAGTGATTTTGTCAACTCACAAATTGAGGGCAAACATAAGAATGCTACTAGCTAGTTTGATCCATAATAGGGCATAGACATTTGGTATTTAAAATTCACTGAATCGAATAATTTAAATTCACATGATACAAAATTCATTAAAAATAAAATATTTTCTATTAAGGTTTAGCTAGTCCCAAAGTTCAAATTCGAGATCTCTCGTAAACAATTGAAAAATTCAATTTGTACACCATATTTAGTAGTGGTTCAAAATTAATTGCGAAAATATGATTCATATATTAGTATAAAATGTATACAAATTTTGGAATAGAAAATCCCATGAACAATATGCATGTTACTACACCAAACACGTTTTTTCCCCAAACCAAAATAGTTAAGTAAATTAAGTTTTCATTAGCCTCTCACAAAATCATACATAAGACATTTAGTTAAATTATACACACCAAACACTATAAATTTTCTTTTTTCATATTGTTCATGTAAAATATATAAGTTAGTTATAACAAGTTAATTACTAATAATTTGTATTATGCCTGTATATTCTACTTGTTCAATTTTATACACATTTAATTATTTACTTATGTATATCAAAATCTGAAGAAATAAATATTAGCTAATACCAAATTAAAAAACATGTTTATATATTATGCCAAAATAAAAAACTTCACCACAACATATACAACGAGTATTAATTTAAGTACAAAATATTTAAAAAAAATGACCAAAATTACGACATAAGTGAGTGTTGAAAATTCTAAACACTTTAATATCACGTGCTATTCATGTACCTATATATATATGAGAAAAAAAATTGTGAGAAAGGACCACATAGCCATGGAAGCTTCAAAAATTCATTGTAAATTTTCAAGAAATATATGTTTTCTTCATCAATGGATTTCACTTATTTTTACATTTGGATTTGTTATTCCGTTTATTCAATCGTTAGATTATTCCGATGCGCTCTCGAAAAGCCTCCTTTATTTCGAAGCTCAACGCTCCGGTCGTTTGCCGTACAATCAAAGAGCTATTTGGCGTCATCATTCTGGCCTTACTGACGGACTTGATCAAGGGGTCCGTACATTCATACATCTTCATTCACATTAAAACAAGTCGTTATATCATTGATATTATTGTTCATCTTTTTTGATTGATTCAACCTTGATCAAGGCCGGTCAGTAAAAATTTTTACAATCGGCCTTGATCAGGTTAAAATGTTTGTCCCTTTCTTATTTACCTTTTTTTTGTTAAAAAGTCATTATCAAGGTGTCAGTAAAAAAATATATTTTTTTTAGCTGACGTCTTGAACAAGGCCAGTTAATTAGAAATTACCATTTTTTTTTGATATTTTTATGTATTTTTTTTTAAAAAAATATGTGATAGGTGGATTTGGTGGGAGGTTATTATGACGCCGGAGACAACGTTAAGTTTCAACTTCCGATGGCTTTTACTATAACGATGCTATCATGGAGCGTCATTGAATATGGCGAAGATATAGCCGCCGCGGGCGAGTATAGATACGCGCTTGAGGCAATCAAGTGGGGGACGGATTACTTCGTCAAAGCTCACACTCATCCTAACGTACTCTGGATTCAGGTTCGTGTTAAGAAATTCATTAAATATAAGTCGTTGCGTAAAAATAATCCCTTTAGTTACGCCCAAAAAAATTGAAGTCTATGAAATTGATTTCTACGTGGGTCCATTTTGTAATTGTCTTTATGGACGTAAATCAAGCTAGTAATTTCTTTGAATTTCAATGTTGGGTCATACCCATATTTAATTGTATAGTTTTGGCATTAGTATGATTTATTATTTTTTTATTCGATGTTTAAATTTTAAATTTGTCAGGTGGGTGAAGGAGATACGGATCATTATTGTTGGCAAAGGCCGGAGGATATGACCACATCTCGTCGAGCTTATAAGATCGACGAGGATCACCCCGGGTCGGATGTCGCCGGGGAGACAGCAGCCGCGTTGGCGGCGGCGTCAATTGTGTTTAGAAGAACAAATCCACATTACTCTAAGCTTCTTTTGGTCCACGCGGAACAGGTAATTAAACTAACATTTTTTTAAATACATTTTAAAAAAAGACCAATTTGTTAAATTACTAGTGTAACACAAGTGGTGTAGAAATTAATTCCAAAAAGTGATAGACGATATTTTTAAATTTGAAAACAATTAATGTCATACTTTTCGTTTATTCTTAATGACAAACTTTTATCATCACATAAGTGATATGTATGTCATATTCAATACTTATCATAAATTTCAAAAATATATATTTATTCCTTTGATCACTTCTTCGCGTGTTCACGTCTTTATACTCTAAATCCTTTAGTGAAAATTCTTGATCCATCACTAGTTACACAAATGCTTTGATGTATTTTAGATCACAAATTTGAAAAATTTTCATTTCCTTATTAAATTCATGCCAATTAAAGACAGTTCGACGCACTAAACTTTTGTTATGTGAGTACTCCGTAGAAGGGCCAGACCATAAAGGTTACCCTGCTTTTCCGCAAGAGGCTTTTTTCACAGCTCGACCAAATCTATAACATTCTAATCAGACGACAACTATTTTTACCAGTTACGAAGGAATAAACAATTTAAGTGAGATTTTAAAGAAGATATTCCCAATTGTGGTTTGTTTCAACTACATACCTAATATATTTAATAACTATATGCAATTAATTTGTTTGTTTCCAATATTGTAGTTGTTTGAGTTTGGTGACAAGTTTAGAGGTAAGTATGATACAAGTGTTGGAGCAGCCAAAGGTTACTATCCATCTTTGAGTGGTTACAAAGATGAGTTGTTATGGGCAGCTATGTGGCTCTACAAGGCCACCGACAAATCTCATTATTTAAAATATGCATTACAAAATGCTCAATCTTTTGGGGGTACGACTTGGGCCATTTCAGAATTTAGTTGGGATGTCAAATACGCTGGCCTTCAACTACTCGCTGCTACGGTAAATTCTGATTTTAGTTCTTGTGATATAATATATGATTACACATATTTGATTTTACGTTCTTTTTAAGTCATTTCACTATTAAATTATATACGTGTTATGTTAAACTGGTAATTTTTTTTTTTATATATATAATAGGATAAAAGGTTAGATGTGTTGAGTCATAACTCATAAGTATATTATAAGGATCAGAATAAGAATTTATCAATAATTGAGGGATCAAAAGTGTTATTCCTACAATTTTTATCGATTATTTTAATATTTTACCAAAAAAAAAAGGTTGTCAATGTTTAGAATTTAATAAGTGTTATTATATTAGGCTTTTTTTAGTTAGTTAAGTAAGTACATAGATTAATTTGAAAAACTTTGATTTTGATGTGTTACCTTAATTTAGTTCATCTATCGTTTGATTAGGTAGAAAATATATGCTTTAGTTGTTATTCCTATTTTATATTTTATATTTATAAATTATTGAGAAATGATAATACATATGAATGCATGCGTGGTATATGATTATTTTCACTAATCTTTTTAATTTTTAGACATGTACTTAATTACATGCATTTACATTACATAGTCAAAATTAGGAAAATGTCAATAAAATTATGTGTGTTTTTGACACATGTTGAGAGTCATAGATCTACGCTGTGAAAATAATGAAACATTTAAATGAGATTATTTTCATAGAAACAATATTTTGTACTTTAGAATATGTACAAACAACATATCGTCACACTTTATGTTAAATCAAGTTATTAATGGTCGGAATTAGAATATAATTAGTCCAAAATCAATAAACATAAACATAATGAGTTCCCTCCATAATTTTGACACTAATCTAGCCTCTTTTTTCAACGTAATCTATGTTCTATGGTTAAGAAGTCTCCATTTTGGAAAATAATTTAAATTATATGTTTTGCCCCAATACTTAAAATTTAACTTGTTATAACAAGTTATTTATGCAACGTTTATACTATAAATGTCATTATTAAGTAATGTTCATCGAATTGAGTTATCTACAATTATCATGTGTCGGGGACAAAATTTACACCTTTAGTACATAGAATTTAAATTTGACGGAAAATGACATGTATCTATTAAATTAGGTAAGTTTTGACACACGTTGAGATGTCGATGTAGGCTCAAGAAAATAGTGATGATTTTATGTTAGATTGATTAATTAATTTCATAGAGACAACAAGGGACCCTTGTCCTTGTGAATACAAACACCATATGTTAGGCAAAATCTTCTCATAAAGTAAGTTGTTTGTGGAGAGATATAGATAGTTAGTCCAAAATCAAATAGAGAACCTATCAATAATTTTCTTTCTCAAACTTTAGTCCACTAATTTGTTGTTTCTTATGGTTGAAGAACATAATAATGTCTTAATTTATGATATTTTGTCATTGGTATGTCCCCTAGATCGACGATATAAAGATTTCTTACACTATTAAATATAATTTAGATCAAAGTTTATAAATTAGTTGGTCGAGCAACTGGTTTAAGTTCATCATATCAACTACTCATAATTATCACAAAATGTTATTCATATACTTATTTTGCATATATATATTTTCATACTATCGATGCATAAAACTTAAGCTCTTGTTTCTGCAGTTAACGAGGCAAGAGAAGAGAGAGAAAGAAGACGATAAAATCATCGAAGAATATCGTTCAAAAGGCGAATATTACCTTTGTTCATGTCTAAACCAAAACAATAAAACTAATGTACATCGCACCCCAGGGGGCTTATTGTACATCCGTCAATGGAACAACATGCAATACGTATCAAATGCAGCGTTTCTCCTCATGGTGTACTCCGATCATCTCAGGGAAACTAATCAAATGGCTAGATGTGAACGTCGGTCCGTGGGACCCGAAGAAATCTTCGCGTTTGTAAAATCACAGGTTAAATTTTAATTTTTACGAGATATTATATGTAATAACTTCGACTTACTTTGATGTGATTTTATAAGCATATGTGTATTCGCAATATGTTGTATACATATGTTAGTGCTCATTAGCTAACCAATTCTATCTCATGAAAAATATCAGGTTGACTATATCTTGGGTTTGAACCCGCGAGGTGTGAGCTACTTGGTTGGCTACGGACCTAAGTATCCCCAAAGGGTGCACCATAGGGGTGCATCGGTGGTCTCATTCAAAAAGCGTAAGAGTTTCATAAGTTGTACCCAAGGCTATGATAATTGGTTCGGACGTAAAACCTCGAACCCGAATACGCTAATCGGGGCACTAGTTGGTGGACCGGATTACAAGGACCGGTTTAATGATCATAGAAGAAATTTCATGCAAACAGAGGCTTGTACTTATAACACGGCTCCTCTTGTTGGGTTATTTGCAAAATTAAATGGGCTAGACAGAGGAATCGACATTGAAGATTCATCATTGTTTTTAGCTAAATAAATAGTGTTACATACCACTATTTATTTAAAAATACCACGTAATTGTTTTATTTACTTTACGATTGATTGAAGAAAGAGATATACAACCAAAGGAAAAAAAAAAGTATATAAAGTATAGTTTGTTCAATGTATTCGTCTTTTGATGTTCCACGATTCACTTTTTACTAATAAAGAATACTTCTTCGTCCGATATTATTCGTTATGTTACGCTTTTCGAAAGTCAATTTGACTAATTTTCAAAGTTAAATTAGATCATATTAATCTGATATTTTAAACAAAAAAATTAAATATATTAAAACTATATGAAAAGTACTATAATTTGCAATTTTTTGCATATTAATATGATGAAAAAAATACATCTTAAAATATCAGTCAAAATTTTTATAGTTTGACTCTAAAGATAGAAACCATGACAAATAATATCGAACAGAGGGAGTATTCACAATTCTTCTTTATTTTCTCTTGCGTTAAGTTATTGTCTTGTATGATTAAAATATCATTTACATTTAACATATGATCATGTTATTTTTATTCAACGATGATAAAAAAAATTAATATTTTAATTTGAGATTGTTGTAGAAATTCATAGAGATGAAATTTTTAATTTACTTTTCTTGAAGGAGATTCATTCAATGACTTTCTTTTTAGTTTTCCATTCTAAATAATGTTAAATGGCTAGAAAATTTGGCTAGAAATTTAAAAAGTATAATATTTTTTTTGTTTTAAAATAAACTATTTTTTATTTTTAATTAAAATATATTAAAATTAAAAAGATAATAATGTTCAAAAAAATAAAATAACATAATCCGAAATACGTTATTTTACCATTCCAGCCAAACTTTCTGACGAATGCCCAAAAGGATTTTTTCTTCCACTCTTGGTACCAACATTGGAGTTCAAGTAACTTCAGCTTCGCACTGGAAAGTTCCACAATGAAATAAAACGCTTCTTATAAGGTGATTTTATATAAGGGACACTCATATTTCAAATCTTTAATTATAAAGAATAAAAATTATTTACCACTCTACTACGATTCTTGTTACTTGTCTAATGACTTGTTAAGAGTCAATGAATTTAATACATTGTTGGTAAATATACAGTATGCCGACACCACATATAACCAATTTCTTTGAAGTATAATTAAGAGGGTGAAGGGTTGTTTCATCGTAGGGACTCGTATTATTGTGCAATAACACACAATGAAAGGTCAAATCAATGACTAGTTGTAAAAAATACCAAGTTCAACTCACCACAAAAAGCTATAGAAAAAATGTTTATTACAAGATTTTGATTCCTTCATTTATGATATTTTGTATAAAACTTCAATTTAATTCGAGTCTAGCGTCAGAGTTTATAGCTAGTAGCCTTTTCAGTGCTAAGCGTATAATTTCGTATTATAATGACGATTCAAATTTTTTGACATGTAAAAAATATTGTATTTGACTAATATAAAACATCTGAGTGACATTATTATAATAATTTTTTTTATTTTTTCTATTAAGTGTTGTAGTCATTTCGTATTAAATTAACAATTCAAATTTTCAATCCATAAAATATTCTATCAAAAGAATAGAAGACATAAAGAAAATCTCTTAAATTACTACAATAATCTTTTTATTTTTTCTACTTGGTAAGTCATTTTGTAATTGAATTAGACAATTCAAATTTTCGACCCGTAATATATACCATCAAAAGAATAGAATAAATTTTCGATCCATAAAATATTCTATCAAAAGAATAGAAGGCATAAAGAAAATCTCTAAAATTACTAGAAGTCTTTTTATTTTTCTACTATGTAAGTCGTTTTATATTTGAATTAAACGATTCAAATTTTCGAATCATAATATATTCCATCAAAGGAATAGAAGACATGAAAAAATCTCTCAAATTTACTATTTTTATCTTTCTACTATTTTATCTCATTATTTTATTTCAAACTGACGATTCAAATTTTCGACTCGTAAAATATTCTATTATTAAAAGAATAAGAAAGACATAAAAATCCCTCAATATAATAGTCTTTTTATCTTTTTCCAAGTGTATAATCATTTTATATTGAATTGACTATTCAAATTTTCTAAAATATTCCATCAAAGAAAATAGAAGACATAAAAGGAAATCTCTCAAATTGAATTATTTACTATTACTATTAATTATTTAGAACCCCCCCCCCCCCCAAAAAAAAAAAAAAAAAAGGTGCACCACTAGGTTAATTACAACTCTAATTTCAATTTTTTTTAAAAAAAAAACAAACTCTGATATTTAACTACTGATTTGGTCTTGTGGATTACTTTTAAGTAGATCATTAGAGTCATCATCATCACCTTTCTTATGAAAATTATCTTTTCCAGTAGTCTGTTTGTAACTTTCCTTGAGAGATTCAAAAGTAGAATCAGTTGTTGTTGTAGCTTCTTTTATGGCATCTTGTGCTTTGTCCACTGGTTGGCTTCTAAAGCCTTGATGTTGTTTTTCCTCAGCCATTTCTTCAGCAACTCTTGTGAATTCTTCAGCTGTGGTTGGTGCTTTCTCTTCTGCATGATGATCATAATTTTCCTTGCTATATCTCTGCCTCCATATATTTATTAAAATTAATTAAGGTTGTAACAATGAAGAAATTACAAGGATACAATATAATAATTCATAACACCACAACCTAACGTATCTTGTGAGATCAGACTGTATGCAAATCTTATTAGCTCGTGATATAAAGAGAATCAACTCAATAGTATACCAAAGTCCAGAGGAAGAAGAAAAAAAACGTTAATAATCTATAAATATACTTTCGTTAATGTTAATAATTACTTGTCAACTTTTGAATTAAAACATCTGCGAGTACTTATCAACTTTTGAATTAAAACATATGTAACAATGATCGATTGACATGTTAGGTTCACCATTTTACTGTATTAATTATGAAATGAATTAGAAACTTCAAATTTTCTAAAAATTTCTCCTTTTCCATTTCAAAATAATCATTTCAAAGTAATCAATTAAGGATATAGTAGATAAAAAATTATCATTTCTTGATTTATCAAGATGGACAAATAATTAAAGACAACTAAAAAAAGTGAACAAATAATTAGAGACAAAAGAGTATCATTTTCGTTGCCCAAAACTTGTCTTAAAAATGCATGAAATATGTACATATTACTAATTCAGAATTCGTAAGCTTCAAGGTAATAGTCTAGCTCCCTACCTCTCAGTCCGTTCAAAAAGAAAAGATCATTGACTCTTTTTTCTTTTATGACTTTCGGTCAGATATATTTAAGATCAAAAGATTTAAAATTAAAAAATATTTTAATATATTTAACGTGTCTTTAATAATTTCAAATAATAAAATTCCAATTATATTTTTAAACTCTGGATTAAATTAAAATACAATCAGAGTATGATAAATAACTTGAAATTGTAAAAACAATAAATAAAAAAAGAGAGAAGTTAATAGATACCCGTATAGTATCAACAAAAATGGGCTGGCGTGGGCGTGCGAGGAATTTGATGCGCGAGATATTGCAAAAGTAGAGAAACTGATTATAGGCACCCATATTTGAATACTCCTTTTAACTTCTAAAACTTAGCTAATTTCGCTTCAACAATTTACAATATGTTGTTACAATGAAGATAGGTCTTTTTAACACCCAATAAAATGTAACTCTTAGAGTTTGGCAAATTATTTAAGGATGAATAGACAATAAATTAGGGGCCAAGTGGCACACGAAGAGTCCAGCCTTATTAGCTTTGAACACATAGCACAACGTGGCTGATCATTTTGCCTGCCTCGTCACAGTATCATCACTTCTCTAATTTTTCTTTATGGCTACGATCGATTTTTCCTTTTAAGTAGTTATCGCTTCTTTACTACTTCCCTTTTTTAACGGATAAAAAGTTATATTTATATCATTATAGGATTTATTTTTATTTTTAATATATCTTAAATTCTCGATTATTTTATAAAATATCAATGATTATTGAGCAAAATATAATTTATGAACTTATTTGATGTCATCTTATTTCAAATATATATATAGAACTTTAACCTATAGCTATTTTAAAATAGTTTAATTACTCTCCATAGATATAATTTTAGGAGGAGAGAAGAGAGTAAGAGAGAGGATAGAGGCGAGATAGAGAGGGCTTATAGTGGGAGAGAGAGGATAGAGGTGAGATAGAGAGGGCATAGAGTGGGAGAGAGGTGAATTGTATATGTATATCGCTTAGATAATTGCATATTTTACATATATATTTGTACATATGGCAAGTGATATTGGGAGAGGAGGAGAGAGGCAAACGAGATAGGGAGAGGGAGGAGAGAGGCGAGCGAAATTGAGAGAGGGAGGAGAGTGGCGAGCGAGATTGAGAGAGAGGTGTGCGAGAGATGGCAGAGAGTAGGAGAGATGTGAATTATATATGTATATCGATTAGATAATTGTATATTATACATATGCGTTTGTATATATGGCAAACGAGATTGAGAGAGGGAGGAGAAGCGAGTGAGATAGAGAGAGGGAGGAGAAAGGCGAGTGAGAGAGGGAGAGGGAGGAGATAAGCGAGCAAGATAGGGCAGAGAGTGGGAGGAGGTGAATTATATATGTATATCGATTAGATAATTATATATTATACATATATATTTGTATATTATGATGAATTATACACATACAAACGGGATCAATTATACAAACTCGAAGTCTATTCATATAAATTAATGTATAATGTTAGTTACGAGTGATAATTGTAGCAAATTATAACTATAATAAGTAATTAAGTAGTATAAATTTACTTAACAACATAACTTTTTATATATTTTAATGATTTAATATATCCACAAACCGATAAACTTTAAAATCAAACTAACTCAATCCACGAGAGGACACAAGAAAGCTTAGAATGTACTTAACATATTTCTTTAAAACTATTTTTCTTATTTTTAATAATTAAATTTCATTTGACCAAGAACATTGAAAAACTTTACCTAAGAGTTGACCACTTTTAAGAGGGAAATCGGGTCGATAGGGTTTATTAGCGTGCGTTTATATTGTCAGTCCTTGTATTCACCATCGCCAAAATTTCCTTCTTCGACAACACAACAATATTCATATTCTTCTTTAGCTTCTATTAATGGATTCCAATGGCGTCGAAGCAGCTCGTATTCGCCAGGAAATCGATCACTTGAAGTCCGAAAAGAGAAACATAGAGCAACAAATTTCTGCTCTCGAAGCGCAGCTTAATCAACTTGAAGTCAATTCAAGTACAGTGTGTCCTCAGCCGCTTTCAAATGGAGATTTGAGCAATTCAAATGGTTTATCTCCCGATATGATTTACAGATACAGTCGGCACTTATTGCTTCCTTCATTTGGCGTTCAAGGTTCGGTTCAGTTCAATTTTGCAGTGAGGATAGTTAATTGACTTGAATAATTAACTATTTCTGTTTGATAATTGAGATTTATTGCTTGAAATAGGTCAGGCGAATCTATTGAAATCTTCAGTTTTGGTTATTGGAGCTGGAGGTTTAGGATCACCTGCTTTACTATATCTTGCTGCCTGTGGAGTTGGTTAGATATGTAACTGAATTCGTATATTTTGCTCTCGAATTCAGAATTTGAAGTTAGTCAATGGAGCCGTACATTGTAGTAACTATTTTTTTTTTTGAAAAGGAATTTTCGACTATGCAATGCTGTTAAGAATTACGTTTTTCGTATGGTATTTTGCAGGTCGAATAGGTATAGTTGATCATGATGTAGTGGAACTTAACAATCTTCAGAGGCAGGTAATTTTTTGATCAGTAGCTATGTGTTGTATGCACGGGCTATTGAATTTGATGCATGCTGTTTTTGTCAAGTGATCTTGAGATTTTTGCTGTTTCTGTTAGTAAGTTAATTGGCTATGGTGTTGACATTGTGCTCCAGATAATACACACTGAAGCATTTATTGGAAAGTCAAAAGTAGAGTCAGCTGCTGCTACTTGTCGCTCGTAAGTCGCAGATAGAGTAATGTTGTTTTGCATTGAACCTGCATTTAATGTTCTAATTTATTTGTTTGTTTGTTTTAGGATCAACTCTTCCACTCAGATTGTGGAGCATAGAGAAGCCTTCCGCACGTCCAATGCTTTGGAAATTGTGAGCAAGTATGGTTTAGTAACACCTATTTATATATGGCTGCATGATATATTTCCTATATGTATCTCTTTTGATGTTTTTTTGTTGGTTCAGTTTCCTCTTTTGCTTCCGTAGAGCGGTGATTTTGATATTTCTTTGCTTAATGATCTGTCTCAGATATGATGTGGTAGTTGATGCAACAGACAATGCTCCAAGCCGCTACATGATCAATGATTGCTGTGTTGTGCTTGGGAAGGTTAGCTGTTTCTTGTGATGTTATCTTTTTATACAAATTCTGCTGGTACTGTGATATTTACTGAAAGCTGGATACGGAAATGCTATAGACTATACAATTGCCTTCTTATGCAATAATGTTTCCTTCGATCTCTCGTGCTTAAGCTAACAGGAGGGTTTTTCATATAGCTATTACCCTCACTTTTAAGTAAATAAGCTAATGTTCTGGTATGATGTTTGTAACTGTGGTAGGGAATATTTTTGCCTGTACATACCGACAGTGATCTCATGATGCTAGTATGAAATTGGATTATGAGTTTCATTTGGATGTTGATCCATTTTCTGATAACTGGCTTACTTGTATTAACAGCCTCTTGTATCTGGAGCTGCTCTAGGACTAGAAGGGCAGGTACCATTCCTGACAGCATTCATCATTCATCATTCCCGGAGCTTTTGTGTGTCCCTAAAACTTCAAATTTATTCATAACTAACTCTATACTCCGAATGGTTTGTATAGCTGACGGTTTACAATTACAATGGAGGTCCATGCTATCGATGCCTATTTCCAACTCCTCCACCCACAAATGCTTGTCAGAGATGTGCTGATAGTGGTGTACTTGGAGTTGGTACGTTGTTCTTTTCTCAAAATAACCATCTAGTCTACTGTCCTTTTTCAACAAGTGTCTGGATTCCTTAGATTATCTCATATTTTATCTCTTATGTGAAATTTCCTTAGTTTTCCGAAACAAAGTTCTCACTATGGTTTGTGTATTTGTTAGTCTACTTATCTTGTTTATAATAATGGTAGAGCTTGGAGAGGAAAGAATTGATGCCATGTCAAACCTGGAATTTTTGGAAATGCAACTGTTTTCTGTGTATTATTTGTAGGGTTCAATTATGAAACATATGGTGTTGCCAGCGTGATATTACATTATATCCGTCCCTCAGTTTTAATTTTTCCATTCACTTCAGTTCCAGGTGTTATTGGATGTCTTCAAGCCTTAGAGGCCATAAAGGTTGCTAGCTTGGTTGGAGAACCACTCTCCGGAAGAATGCTTCTTTTGGATGCGCTGTCAGGCCGGTTCCGTAATGTGTGTTTGATATTCTAATTTCTCATACTTGCAGTCACTTTGTTCTTTATTCTTTCTGAGCAGAGGATATATTGCAGTCTTTTTTTGCATTCTGAAATAAGCAGTGAGCAAAAAATGAAATTAGGTAAAACTAAGGCGAGTTATAATAATAATTTTTTTGATAAATCCTTTTGGAATTAGACAATAAACTTTTAAATCGATAGTAGGATGTGAAAAAAAGTAAATTACAGGGCGGATGATATCTGCAATCGTTATTGAAAAAAATAAAAGATTTTTCGAAGTAGCTAGCCCACAAGTACTTGCAATACATGTGTTTTACATCTATTCTATACATGTCTTGTACTAGTAATTAACTAGGACTTCCACAATCTCTTGCACATGTATTAATTTATTTGGAATATCTTCTTTCAATATTTATTTATTTTCCCATGTTGCTCTATCTATCTTAGTTTTCTTTTGGCATTGTCAACATCTGAAATCATCATCTCTCTCACAAATTTAGGTCAAACTACGTGGAAGGTCATTGCAGTGCGAAGCTTGTGGAGATGATGCAGTACTGACAAGGCAGACATTTTCGGAGTTTGATTATGAAAAGTTTACTCAAACTCCATTATCCACGGTGCATTTCATTTTCACAACTTCTCAATTGTATTTAATACTGTATGCAAATGAGGACATAGCTTAGAACTCATCATCCCGTAACTCATGATGGTTTCAGGTTCCATTGAAGTTGAACTTTCTTTCAGCAGATGATCGAATTAGCACCAAAGAGTACAATGAGAAAGTGAGGAAAGGAGACGCACATATATTAGTGGATGTTCGACCAAGTCATCACTATAAGATTGTTTCACTTCCCAACTCTATGAACATACCTCTATCGACTTTGGAAGGTAGATTGCCTGAAATATCTGCTGCCTTGGAAAAAGAGGTAAATAAAGAGAATGGTTCAAATGCTTCTCTGTTTGTAATATGCAGAAGAGGCAATGATTCACAAGTTGCTGTTGAATTGCTTCACAAATTGGGTTTTACTTCAGCAAAGGATATAATAGGGGGCTTAGAGTCATGGACTCACAACGTGGATCCAAAGTTCCCTACCTACTAACTACATACCTATAAAATTGTCATTTATTCTTCTCTTAAATTTTTTTCCCCTTTAATCAAAAACTTAATTTATATTTCTGATTGAACTCTTATTATAGAGATTTTATTTAGTGTTAAACTCAATGATTGGTTCTCCTACTATTACCATGGGTGTTAATCTCCTTAGTATCACTAATATGCTGTATCAAAAAAAAAATTTGATGGGGTGTATAATATGTATATAATCTATGTATACCGTCTAGAGAATAAATCTTCCCAGCTATTTGTAAAGGTCCCTATATATAATTTTTTTAGCGACAGCGTCATTAATTCCTTTTTTTTAAGTGACTTTATGTGATATTTGAGTAAGGTTGAGTCACTTTGATACAATAAATTAAAAGTTAAGTGATCATATATGAAATCATCTGGAACTCATATATAACTACAATATATATATTAGATATCTACAGACACGAGCGCACACAGACGTATTTAAAACCAGCAAATACATATAATATCTGGCATGAATCTTTTCAACACTGATATATATGTAATGACATGCAAATTTTTACTGTCTACAAGGAAGTGACTAATTTAGACCAATTAGAAACCGGAGTTATCGATCCCAGAGGCTTTGGGGTACCCATCATACTCTGGTTTAATATTCAGAGTTGCACAAATAGCTCTAAATTTCAGTCTCAGGGAGTCGATAATATCGGTAGCAGACTCGTTCTCTGGGTCAGAGAACGGGTATTTATTGAGCAATTCATCCATCTGTTTGATGCTTTTCTGCACTCGAGATGAGAAGCAGGTTGGCTCTACTAAGATAGCAGCATCCCATACATCAACACAACCTTTGTAAAAACCCAATTCTTCGCCTACTTCAAAACCCTTTTTGAGTCCTACCTGTTTGCCTTCATCTTTACCAGAATTTAGGCCATCCGTATAGCCTACCGAGTAGCCTTCTTTGTAATGAATGTCCTCTAGATTCAATGATGAGTCAAAAATGTCCTCACTTGAAGTAACGGCCTGAGAACTCATCGATGCTTAACCAAAGATTGTTTGGAGAAGAAAACCTGAAACGGTGAGACGTTAGTTGTTAAC
This sequence comes from Solanum pennellii, assembly GCF_001406875.1. Classification (NCBI taxonomy): domain Eukaryota; kingdom Viridiplantae; phylum Streptophyta; class Magnoliopsida; order Solanales; family Solanaceae; genus Solanum; species Solanum pennellii. The sequence goes on along the minus strand of NC_028643.1, from coordinate 78,002,975 downwards.
TTCTACTTGACAGAAGGTAATTGAATCAAAACTTGACAAGACTCAACACAAAACCCTTCCAATTATAAAACAACCTAATAATTCAATCCAATATAGTTTGGTTGAATGGCCAAATTTTTCTAGCAAGATATACTGTTTGGATTGAAAAAGAAAAGCATTACTTTCCGAGCAAATTAAAAAAGGAATAACTTAGCAACTACCACTAAATCACTATATACATTAGAATAATATCAGAAGCAGAAAACCAAATAAGCAAATCAATAACACCCTCAATATTTAACAAAAAGAATAGGTTTTGGCAACGTTCAACCGAAAAAAATAAATCAGATGTCCACACAAGAGAGAAAAAATACTTTCTTTCTCAACAAGCTCTATATGTGAATACATTTCAGTGTCATTCTGAAGCAGCCTATGCAACGCACTGACTGGATCATTGACTTCTTTCCAAGCTCTCTGAATAATACTACTCATTACGAAACAGACCACAGAAATAAGAGAGAATGGAGTTGTGCTAGCCAAAGATACACAACAATGGTTGTTTCCTTGGTTGTATACAAACTCGATATAAGGATACAGAACGCTTGGATTAAATCACAAAATGTACCATGTATATAGCATTCTTTTTTCTTTTTTTGTAAATCATCATTCAAAACTTAATAAGAGCATGAAGCTTCATTCAAAACAAATCGCTACCTAAACTTTTAACTACTGGTGTTTGTTAGAATAGCATACTTCTACAATAAAACAAATTAAGAAGTCATCACAATCATATTGTGAACTTTGTTATGGTCTTAATTAGAAGTTAAAGTCATTAAAAAGTCAGTTTAATTAAGCCCTTAAGATATAAAAAGTTTAGACCTTTAAAAGGAATTGAGCTGAAAATCGAAGTTTTCTCACATTATAATCCTTCATTTATAAGAGAGCTTGAAACAATGTGAGAAAACTTCGGTTTTTAGCTCAATTCCCCTCTCTCAAAGACTAGCTTGCATTCATTTAAAATCAATCACTTCGTTTACTAACTTTTGAGGTAGAGTTAAGCCCAAGTTCCATTTTTCAAAACATGCATTACAAATATGTGAAAAAAGAATTTGCTTAAACATGATTACGGTCACATTAACACCTAGTTTGGATGGTTGTTACTCATTGTATTGTTAGTTTAAATTCAATATTTATGTTACTTAAAATTCTATTCATGTAATTGCATTGTTACCTTAATATTTTTTTAACTTTATCATTCAATAATTCAATTTTATTATTTACTCTACCTTTTTCATAGTAATTGTTAATTGCATTTTACCTTAGTATTTTTTTTAACTTTATTATTCAATAATTTAATTTTATTATTTACTCTACCTTTTTCATAGTAATCGTGCACCATACTTAGTTGAAATTCACGCATAACAATACAATCTATTCAAACATTATATTCCTCTCAAAATACGTAACAACCATTCAAACAAAGTGTGAGTATATTTTTCTCGCAAAAGGAAGCAGTGCGGACACAAATTCAGAATAAATTTGCAAAACCAAAATATACAACTTTATTGTAAAGTTAAATATCGGCTATGCTCACTTAACACAATGAAATTGTTTATGATGATTTTTTTTTTTATAATTCACAATTAACACAAATCAGAAAGAAAAAAAAATCATAAAAACAAAAAATAATCAAATACCGTATCTAGACTGGTCGCTGCCGCTAGCTGGCTGCTGCTGGTCGCGGCGGTCGCTGCTGGTGGTCGCGGCGGTCGGCGGGAAGTGCTGCGGTGCACTGCTAATTGCTGAAAAGTGGACAGCGGTGACCTAATTTTGTATTTTGTTTGCCTATAAGATTTGTTACTCCTATTTAATATTTAGTAATAATTAATATAATACTCATTTACATTATAATATAATGTATTTAAGTTAAATGGAAATACCAAAAAATACTAAAAATCTAATCAAAATACTGAAAATGCAAAAATATATCTCAAAAAATTGAATTAAAATCGAAAAGCTGAAACACTATAAAAGAAAATATACATATTAAATATCAAATCGAAATATTAAAAATACAAAATATATCTCAAAAAATCGAATTAAAATCGAAAAATTAAAATACTATAAAAAAAATATACATATTAAAATCAAATCGAAATATTGAAAATGCAAAAATATATATCAAAGTTCAAATTGAAACCGAAAAATTAAAATACTAAAAAATTAGTTTGATTTGATATTTTAATTTTTTGATATTTATGATTATTAATTTATTATATTTTCATAACTTTAATTAAGATAATTACTTAACCTAAACAAAAGGACAAAAAATAAAAGCAAGAAACTACTGCATTACCTTTTTCTCCTAAAAAGAGAGGGAATATTGCCTTATCAATAGTTATCCAATTAGAATTGAAATATTTTCTTTTTCACCTTTTAATTGACTTGTGTTTCTTTTTTGCCTTTCTTGCATGTTCTCTTGTCTCCTCATAAGACGTCGCGTACGTAGATTTTATTGTTATCTTTATAGGTAAAGAGATTATTTTTAATAAAATTTTAATTGATTTTAAAAAAAAATATTAAAGTATATAGTATATGTAAATTTTAATTTTATCTTGACAATTAAAAAGATTATTTTCGATAATCCTTAATCGACTCAAGAAAACATATTAAAGCATAGTGTACATAGATTTTGTTTTACATAAACTTTGATCGACTCAAGAAAAAATCATACTAAAGCAACTCCTTCCGTCTATTTTTATTTCTTATGTTATATTTTTCGAAAGTCAATTTAATTAATTTTTAAAATTAAATTATATCACATTAATTCGATATTATAAACCAAAAAAATTTAGATATTCAAAAATTATACGAAAATACTATACATTATAACTTTTTTCATATCGATATAATGAAAAAATATATTATAAAATGTTAGTCAAAATTTTTATAATTTAATTCTGAAAATGAAAAAAACAACAATTAATAGTAGACGGAGGGAGTATAAATATATGCCCAAATATGATTTTTTTTCAACTTGATTTTAAATACTAGAACTAAATATCACCTAACTATATACATGTTTCAAACACCTACTTGATAAGACTCTAAATATGATAAAGACAAGACCTATAATACCCTTTTTCACTCATTATTTTTTGTTTGTTATAAATATGAAGTTGGCCAGGCCCCTACATTAATATTACCCCTTGTATGTCAACCTCTATATAATATCAAAGCCATCTCCAATATCCTTCCAACACCATCACCAAGAGAGTCGGTATTAAGGTGTTCACGTGTTTGAATCTCACTAGAAATAATTTCTTTTTTATCATAAAGCACTTTTCATTTCTCAAAATTATCAATAACTTTTTCCATTCTACATGGACAAGATTATGAAATCCCAAATTTTAAAGCTTTTACTTATAGCTATACTTGTGCTAATTACTCCTCTAATATCTTCATCTCAAAGAACTCCTTATCTTTATTTCATAGTTAATCTTCTAATTATCTCATTAGGAGTTGATGCTGGCCTAATTACCTTTTTCTCAAAATCTCAAAATTATGATGACAAAAATAGTCCTCCTTCTCTTTCTCCTCAACAACAAAAAATTGTTCCTAAATTGATTGAAAAATGTGTTTGTGAGAAAATTGTTGGGGTCACAAAATTAGTTGTGAAGGATGAAGTGAAATTACAAAAATGTCCTTCCACACCAAGTTTGTTTTTTATTGGGAGTAGTGAGGATAGAAGTGAAGTAAAAGAGGAGGAAGAGGAGATTAGTGGGGAGGAGTTGTTTAATAAAGCTGAGATATTTATTGGTAATTTTTACAATCAATTGAAAATGCAAAGAGAAGCATCATTTGAATCATTGAAAAGAGTGAGATTTGCTTCTGATCTTGAGATTTGTGTTTAATTTAGAGGAGAAATAATTAGATTAGTCGGTACGAGAAAATTTGAATGTTCTTAATATCTTAAGTGGAATTCGAGCATATTTACAATCTCATCAATAGAATTACGTAGTTTTACTAGTGATATCTAAGCCTCAGGAGATAGGATATATGCAGACTCTCATTTCTATTTCTCTAAGGTAAAACAATTGTATTTAATTTATCAATCAAAAATAGAAGTTTTCAAAGCAGCATAGAAAGATTTAACTTAGAGGAGTATTCAAGCAATATTGTATTGTACATTGTACATTTATATAAAAGAAAAAGTTTTGGATTTAAATTAGTATTCAAGCAATATTGTATTGTACATTGTACATTTATATAAAAGAAAAAGTTTTGGATTTAGAATTTAAGAATTAGTTTGTAATTAATTTTTTTTTAATTGTATATCGTAATTTTGGGGAGTACCTAGCATATTATATATGTAGTCATGTATGTTTTTTGCACATTTTATGAGTTAAACCTGCTTTTTTTGGTCTAATTATATGGTGACAAGATTTTTTGACCCGTTTAATTTAAATCATATTATGTATCATTAGTTAAGAAGAAATTGTTCTTTAATCGAAATTTCATTCATATCAAGAATTTAAATTTGAAACCTTTACTTAAAGAGTCGAAAAATCTTATTCATTTCAAATCAAATTTTTACTTTGTAAACTCTGCTTCCTCCGAAGTGTGGTACAATATATGTTATGGGTCAATTGAGTTATATAACTGTTCTCAAAATTGTATTGACACTTTTGAAAGGTAAACTTATTCTTTATACCTTTTAATACTTTATTCGATATTCCACAATAGTAAAAGGAAAATATGCTTAACTTTATTCTAAAAAAATATACTTTTCAGAATATTATCCTTAGTAAAAGGAAAAAAATGCAATTTCTTTGAGATAATGAAATCTCAATTAGTGAGCTCTATGCATTCTTAAATAAAGAGGTTTAACTATTTTCGTCTTGTATCGAACACGATCAAAGTCAAATATATGATGAATAGAAGGAAAGAAAATTATCGATCTTCGTATTGGGAATAGCAAGAAGATATGCTGGCTAATAATATATTTATGTCTTTTTTCGATTTGTCCCCATAACAAGCTTTCTATTGAATTTTCAAACTTTATGAGCAACTAGTATTTGTATTTTATTCTGTGATGATAGAAACATAACATCGTCAGCATTGTTAAGGATCTATTTGTACTTATTAATATTGGAATTTAGTACTTTGGACTTATATTTATTTGCATTAGTAAGTGATTTCTTGACACACTATCACATTCAAGCAAAACGGTGGCAAAATTCTGACTCCGCCCCTAATCACAATAACATATTTCCCAATAAATTATGGAAAAAAGTAAATCATATTATTAGATTAATTATAAAATAATTGTATGTAATTGTTCATAAATGTATAGCAAATAACCTGAAAAGTAGCGGATCTAGATCATAAGCTTTTGTTACGTGGCTTGTATATATAGTAAAGAATTCACTAAATATTTATAAATATTGATGATTATGAACCTAATTGTCGCTATATTATTTTGAGATAGTTATGAAAAACATAAATTTTAAAATTTAAATTCGGCTCCAAAATAATATTCTTTACGTTATCCATTTGTATTAGTTAGTTCCTTCACAAATATTATTTTTGTCGTGGTAAGTAAAAAGTTGAAGCACTTTTCCTTCTTGCTATATTTTTATATGTGTGGTGACCATACAAAAGAGTGATAATATTGTTTTTTCTCTTTAAAAAAAACTTCAAATTCTTTTTGTCGATTTTGGTCTACGAAGAAATATTATTTTTTTAAAAAATAAAAAATCCTATCTATCTATTCGTATCTAAGCTCGATTAAATTTGGGTTCGTGTATTGCAAGGCTCATTTCTAAGGGCAATACTTCCAACAGAATATTTTGCAGTTCCTCTCGAATTCGAAATCTCTGATTAAGAATAGAGTAATCTCAATCATACCACCACAACCTATCTTGTTACGAAGTCAGTGCTTACTCAGCTCAATCGTCTCCTTATCTCTATTCTTTTATATGCCCTTTTTTCATATATGTCTATTGTTTGTACGACTCTTATTGATACTAAAAGCCAGTCAACCACTCTTAGCACTCTTTTGTAGAAGAGTTTTAATTGTATGCCCTAACAATATAAAAGATATTTATAAAGAAAATTGAGATTTGAAATTTATAAATTCTAGCAATTCTTTGCTTGCCACTGAATCGTTAAAGCATTTATGTTATTAAGTTCACAGCTTATAAATGTACATAACAACATACATGATATGAGCTAAAGCTATTGATTTCTACCGAAAGAAAATGATAGTAACAAATATTATATATCACAAGTTAATATACAATACTAGTTTAAATTTTTATATGGACTGCAAATTCAGCTCCAAATAGAAGTGGAGTGAAATTAGATAGCATTATGGGTACCTAAAAGCAAAGAATGCAAGTATTTAGCCTTAATATTATAAATATATGACAATATATGAAGACGTAACATGCAAAATTAAATAAAACTGTCGGAGATCCCAGCAATGGTATACAAGAGTTGACTGTTAAAGGACAAACACATCTACAAGGTAAATGTGTGATTATACAAGATTGGACATAATTAGAAATGGTTACAATATAGAATAATATATGAGAATGTTGCATGAAAATCTTTTGATTCCGATGTAAAACTCAGGAAGTATGCCCTTCTCTTAGAGGCGTTTGTATATCTTGAACCGATAACTTTATACCCACAGGCAACAATGTTTACAAAACATGACTCAACATCCAATGCAAAATTGAAGTTCTCATCAATTTGAATGCTCTTATATACACTGGCAACTTTAAAGGTATCAGAGCTTACTCGTCAATGTGTTTGTGTATCCTAAAGCAGTGATGGTTTTCCTTGAGGCTTGAAATCTTAATCTGGCAGATGCTTTTGAGCCCCATGACAAGCCAATTTTTTTCTCGTCCAAGTGTCATTGCTCAGGAGAAGAGACTATCCAGATGCTGAAGGCAAAAGTTCATGATAACTGACTAGCCAAAAGCCGGCGCTCAAGAATCACAGAAACTCACCTCGGAAAGGCCACAATATTGATCAGTATAGGGCAATGTAGAACCTATTAGAGATTAGAAAACAGCCTAAATAAGCTATAAAAGCTTAATAGATGAGCACAAAGGTGCTTCAATGCATGTTTTGTATCCGAGTCACACTGACACATAGTGTAAACGTACCTTTCCTTTTGTGTCATCATATGAGGCACTTTGATTACTAGAGTGATCATGCTCTTAGAATTCGGGTCAACTTGTAGACCTGCATGAGTTGAACCAATTAATCAAGCATTCGTCGGTCATGGGCTGATGATAAATGAATTTAAAAAAATCAAACCTGAGCACTTCTACTTGGCAGAGGCACTTCCAAGCAAAATCTCATTCCATCAGCTCTGAAATGGAAATGTTAAGACATGAATTATATAGAAGTTTAATACAGATATCATGTAAAAAAGAACATTGGAATTCATCTTCCTAGAAGAAGTAGAGGACTTAAAGTAAGCGACTAATTATGAGTCATGTAAAAACAAGTGAAAAAGGAAAGCAAGTGATTGGTTACCTTCTACTAATGGTTCTTTGAATATTCTGATCGTGGCCAAGTAGCCCTCTACCACCATACTTCTTTTCATCTGTATTTAATGTGACCTATAAAAGTTGACCAAACAATAGCGTAAGAAATAGCCAGTAAAGTTACAAAATCCATAGATCCAGTACTAAAATGATACGTTGACTGTGTTCCTCGATATATGTACTATTCTCTGAATTTCAAGTTATAGCTAGAGACTTGAGAAAATACATAGGTCATGTAAACAATAATATGCCAACTGTGTTTCTCATAAATGATACAGCATTTTAGGACCACAAGTTTCAAATGTTAATGGCATAATGGCATGTTATAAGACTATAAGTTCCAAGAGTCATACTCCTTTCTTTCTCGAAGTCCGTGCCTAGTTAAATATGTTTTACATAAATTGAAATGGACGGAGTAATACTCTTCTTCATGTTCATGCGGGACTGAGAGAGAGATTGAATTAGGGTTATTCTGTTAATTTACTACAGAGGCAGGCTAGAAGTAGGGATAGAAACAATAGCTACATAAATCTTTTCAACTTGCATACACATTCCAAGTTGATGATCCTTTTTACACACTTCACCGCATGTTTATGTGGGAGTGAGAGATGAATATAGAAGAACTTTAGACAGGCATTCAGCAATAAAAGGATAAAATGAGACTTACTTGATACTCTCCAGCTTCTTCAACACCTATAATGTATCTTTCATATGAATTGACAGGATGAAAGTTGAACACAAAGAGATTGGGACCTCTCAAGTAAGATATCACCTGTTCCAAAAATAATTTCACTCTTTATATTCAAGAAATAAATGTTTGCCATAGAAACTAGCTATATTGATAATGTTAGCACACAAGCAACTGTTATGATGTCCCCCCCCCCCCCCAAAGGGTCACAGACAACTAACCCCAATATCAAATAAAAGAGAGAAGGCGTTTGTACCATGGTAGTATCATTGACATGGTGAATGTTGGCAAGACCTCTGGACAGAATTCTCCCATTTTTATCCAAGTGCATCATATCCTGAAAACGAAAAAGAAGTCATAACTCTCTTCTTTCTGTTTCCCTTTGGTTGCAGAACTACTATTCCAATTTACAGCATAGCGAAAGAAAGAGATGCATAACATATGCCTATGACTAAATCAAACACAAGCTATCTCATCAACCAACTAAAAAGAAAAAAATAATGGTTACGGAGAGGTGGTAAATACAATTCAAGTATGAAATAAAACAATAAAGACAGGAGTAGCACATGAACCTCATTTACTAAAGCATAACTATGTGAGCTACCTTTATTGACCATACAGTATATTGTTTCCACATAATATCAGAAAAGGTTGCTATGGCGTGTGGAAGCCCAACTATATATACCCCTTGATGGAAAATAAGGGAAGAAAGCAATATGTGGTTTCCAACAAAATATCTACTAAAGACTACACTGTTTTTTTCAGCACAGAATATCAGAACGAGTACCCAGAATATCAAAAGAGGGTTGATGTGATGTGTGGAAGCCAAACGATCTTTACTCCTTGATGGAAAAAAAGGAGTAAAAGCAACATCTAATATCAAGCATAACATATATATATAAAAAAAAAGTACACTCAAAGGGCAGATCAATTTAGTGACGGTCATTTACTAGTGCGCAACAACTAGGCCTACCTTGCATTGCTCGTATGGTGTATTTTCACCACACAGTATCAGAAAGACATTATCAGGATTAATAGAAAATCAACAATGATGTATGAAAATGGAACAAATATACAACAGTCGTATAAGGAGATTCTACACACACACCACGTGTGTGTATATACATAAGTATATTTAAAGAGAGGCAGCAGAGCGCATTTTGCATAATTAGAAGTTTGGAGGTCACCTTATCAAATGAGAACAATTGATAATGTACATCATCTTCCAACAGATCCCAGCGACGGTTAGCCAGTGAAAAGGAGAAATTGTTGCTTGACATTGGAAACTCTACTCTCTGTTGCAGGAAAGAGGTCATTTGGTATTAAATCTACTGTAGTATAGTTGTAAACATCCACAAATCATATATGCAGAAAGTAACTACTCACCTTTGGGTGCCCAAATTCATTGCCCATGAAGTTGAGGTATGCATGACCACCAATTGTAGATGTAATTAATCTGATCATCTATTTAATACAAGAGGATCCAACCATAATTAGACAAGCCCAAATGCATGGGAATATCACAGAACAAGCAGGTAACTGATCTAAAATTCTACTGAAAAGAGGGAAATAGACTGGTGGATCCTTAAGACAAATTCGTTCCCTTGTGTAAGGAATTTATCTGAAGGAATAATCTATTAATCAGAAAATCAATGAAAGCAGATTCATCAGCTGAACCATTTTCCCAGAAGAAGAAAATATTTAAAGGCTAGTTCCTTCTTGAAGCACATACAAGTTTCACCTGAATGCCCCTACTTATTGACTGCAACCTCAAGAACGACGACAACCGTACAGAGGTTAATTTGACCTCAAATAAGAGGTAAACATTGGGAAAAAAGGCAGTCTGGTGCTCAAAGCATCCTGCTTTAGCATGGTCCAGTGATTACCAAAATAGAGGGAGCCAATATATTTAAGAGACGAGGGAAGGGTGGATGTTCATAAGATTCAGACCTGATCAACCAAGAAATGTCAAGTAGTTGCCCTTGTGTAACAACAGCCTCTAGCTAGTACCAGATATTCACCTTCTACATGAAGTGTAAAGTGTAAACCACAAGTAAAGAAATTACCTTGTGTAATGAGCAGCCTCTAAGCAATGACTCTTGTGATATGGAAGATTTGCCCAAGGAGTTACCAATCAGTATTTCTGCGAAGGAACGACCTCCAGAAATGGACTAAAAGAGAAGGGAGAATTACAACCAGTCAAATAATGTAAGATTGTCAAATCAGACCTTTACAATATGAAAGAAAAGTAAGGAAAAGGGAAGGAAACTCATAAATACACGACAATAAAAAAAGTGTAGCTACCTGGTTGTGATTTTCTGCATACAAAAGCATTTTATCAGTATTTTGTCTGTCGCCCACTAATGTGCTAACAATCTGAAATAAGTCAACCATATAAATACCACCAACTACCATAGCATTAGATGTTCGAAAGGAGAAAAATCCTGTAAGCCAATGACGCAAGGTTCAACCTTACTCATGCACCATTCATGATCAGGAGTATTTTCAAGTAATGCAAGCCACATCTCTGAGGCAGAAAGATTGGCAAAATAATCAAAGCCCAGTCCACCTTGAGAAGTTGGATCGCAGAGTCCAGGATACAGAGTTGCCTATGTAACAGAAAGAAATCTTAATCAAATGACAGTTGGGGGTCTGCAGAAATTAGAAATGTAGGGTTTGTAATGCAGGATCAGTGATACACAGAATGTAATTCAAGGATTAATAATGAAAATATTGTAATTTAACGATTACATGCTATTGGATATTTGATTGTATTAAAATTTATTATATAATATATTTTTTCAAATATGTTTTTTATTTTTTAAAATAAAAAATATTAATTACTGCATGAAGGTTTATTCTTTTCATTTTGTTCTAATCCATGTATTACTAACCACTGCATTCTTATTCCACATTTTATCCCACATATATATAAAATAATATATAGATTCCACATAACTTATGTGAGTATTAGTTATGCACAAAGGAAAATTTGAAACCAAACATGTAACAGATTATGCTAAGTTTTACGTGGGACAAAAAAATCAAACCAAACATTGTACCAAAACAATGTTGAGTTTTATCTGGAGATTATTTCTCCATTACTCCAAAGTCCAACCAAAAGTAACCCAAAGGTCTCAAACTACAAGGTGCATGTGAATAGCAAGGAAATCTGACATATATAGTAGTACAAGACTAAGAAATAAACTTGCACAAGAAGAAGAAATCCTATTTTCGAGAGATATCTAAAAGTATCATAAGGTATACTCAGCAGAACTAAGTCCAATAAAAAGGATTTGCACTTCCTCGAAAGCATCCAAGGAAAGCGATGAACAATTCAAGAGAATTGAAATAGTTCACTTACATCCTCAGCAATCGTGATCACATTAGGATGAAGAGCATGTAGTACTTCATTTGCTAATATGAGGTACAATAAGGCCTCCTTGTCAACATATTGGTTACAGTATCTGCAACAACAAAAGTTTTAGATTGTCGAAGAAAGACCAACCAACAGAAAGATAGATGCTCATAATTTTCCAATGTTTAACATACATTCTAGTCACATAGTTTTCAAATTTGAGGTCCTTCTAGCTTTGTTTTTTAATCCGCATTACAATCTCTAGCACTTCCTAATCAAGATAGATACCAAAATTCAGTTAAAAGACTGCAAATATGTGAATCTTAAATACGTATCATTGGTGAACAATGTGTAAACATTTTTAATAAGTAAATAACGCATGAACAATTAACATGACACAAGTGTACTTTTGATGCTTACTCATCCATGTCACCAGTAAATGAAGCAAATCCATTATGCGTATACAACATGGACGAGAGCGAATGAAAATGGAAGCCATCGACATGATATTCCTCCACCCACCTGAAAAATACCATTGTATAAGCAACATGTTAAGAAAATAGTTTCTTGCACGATCATGTCTGTTAGGTGAGAGCATTTCGTTTCAAAAAGATGTTTGTTCTCATACAGAAATCGCTCACGCTGATGCATCAACCGTGTGAACGTGGATCTATGAGACTTGACTAAGAAGAAAACATACATACTGCCAACTGCCAATTGGCTAGTAATGGCCCTCTCAAGCTCATACCCTGATATCTTTTCTCTAAACCAGCAACAAAGGGCTGGCATTACTGAAGTTTGGAGCAATCAGGTATGGAGTTTAAGTTATAGGCTGAGATTTGGACAGATTTGCTGAGTTCCTAAACATCATCAATCAGCTCATTGGAACTTCTCAACCTCAAGACAGGTTGGGGTGGATAACACAGGCATTTTTTCAGTCAAAACAGCTTATCACAGTTTTAACCTTGATAACAAGCTGACCTTCTTATGGCCTTGGAAGCAATGTTGGAGAGCTGAGATCACATACAAGGTGGCTTGATTTGTTTGGCTGGTAGTCGAGAAAGCTTGTTTGACACAGGACAGGCTACAGAAGGGGAATACAGCTTTGCTTTATTTGCCACTCATTTGGAAAGTATACACAACTTTGGGACGTCTTCCTTGCTATGATTGGTTTGAGGTGGTCAGTGTCAATGACCTTGACATGCTTTCCAGCTGGAACAAGGTGAAGCACAAAAGCTAAAAAAGAAGATGGAATATGATCCCAGGCTGCATATGGTGGACAATCTGGAGGGAAAGAAATCTTAGATGTTTTGCAGGAAAGAGAGACTCAATCCAGAAGATAAAGCTAAATTGTATTTTGCTTTTTAATTTTTGGTGTAAACAAACGTACATAGGTGACACTGAGGCCCTAATGCAAGTTTTAGAGCCTCTGTAGTGCAATATAATTTTTGCCTAGCTTAGTGTTTGTTCACACTCTGTAATTATGGCTTCACAGTCTCTTTTAATTTTAATACAAGTTGTTGCCATCTCAAGAAAAAAACATCAACAAGGCGATGACACTCTAACAGACTTACTGTTGACAAACAGGTTCACATCCACTAGGTTGGTAGATGAATTCTTAGCTTACAAATTTTCTTCACAAGGTGCCAAATCTCTCGTCTCTGCTTACTTAAAGCAAAATTTTCTTTCTTCTTTTTCCTTTCTACCAGGGGGCTGGGGGCAATGGAGCTTCTTTGAGAGGAGTGGTTCCTGTTCTAGCTTCATGTTACACGAATGAGGATCATTGAATTCAGAACATGTGAAAGGGATGGAGAGGACAATTGTCTACAATTTCACTTTGATAAACAAAATGGGCTTCATCTGGGAAAGAGCCAAGAGGACGCATGCCAGTGAGCAGAAGCAATTTAGAATTTTACCAAGAGTGAATCTACTCTGATACATTGTGAAATTGAGGGAGGACTTATTTTGTATTTCCCACTTGATACAAATGAACTACAACATATACATATAGGTGTAAAGTACAATAAATTATAGCATGAACTTAATAATTAAACGATAGTGGTGCATTTATTGCACAGCCAGCAACATTTATCAGGTGCCAAACCTTCGACTTCAAACAAAACTTAAAACTAGCAATGAAACTGAGAGAATAGCATGCATAGGATGGAAACCATATAACAATAAACTCACCAGTTCAGATTTGAAAGAAGAAAGTGCAGGACATCAAGATCTCCATATTTGAACATCCGTGTGCCCCAGAATTTGTGGTGTCCACGTTTACCTTGTTATGCGGTAAATACAGAACTCAGGATCCAAAAGGAAATCATATGATATAAAAGTACTGAAAACATTTAATCAGATACAGTTCTTTTACCAAGTTACTGAAGAGAACTCCACCTAATTAGAACTTCCATCAACATAGAAAAAATGCAACAAAAATAGTATATTAGATTTACTAGTACAATAACAGTGAATATGGTGTCTGACTTGCTTCAAGTTAGAATTCTCTCCAAACCTGATAATCCTCTCTTGTTATGTTCTCTCCTGACCAAGCTTGATATGAAGTTTATATTTTTATGGCCATATACAATAGAAGTACTTGTTGTTTGCATTAAATATATAGAGTATTTTGCATAAATATATAAAACGGTAAATGAGGAAAACAAATTAGAAAAGGAACAAGGTTAACCTTTCATGGAATATTCCACTACCTCCCATTTGTGCTTATACATTTTGTATATGACAATAATTTACTTTATTATTAAGGTAAGTTGAAAAACAAACATAAGCACGTGTAGCAGGTGTAGGCCTAGCCAGCAGTCATTTTTGTTGTGTAATACTAGTAGTTCCAAGTTAGATACTAGTATAACAGCAATGTAAGCAAATTGGTTGACGAATCCCAAAACTATATGTCACAAATGACACATGCATCAGGGAGCACAGTGTGATTTTGTAATGTAACAAATGAAAATTAATCAGGGAGTGAAGTGCTTCTAAACATTCTCTTGAAGACTATACCGGTGTGGAAATAGCAATCATTTGTTCCATCAAAAAGAGATAAGCCAACCATTTCATCTGCTGCTGCATAAGAGTGCACAATCTCCAAAAAGACAAGCAGTCCAAGCCCTACAAAACAGAACACGGTTAGTAAAACCAATACGGGTAAAGAGAAATCATAACAAGGAATTGTATCACAATGCTATCCAAAATGTTCATAAATGTAATATGATAATGTCTATAATTATTACAAGCACTCACAGGTTAAAGGCAAGAAGAAGCATAACCTGGAGACTGGAGAGGGTCTTGAAAAATCTTTTCTTAATTTGAAAAACCCAAGTTGACATGTTGTATCTTGCATCTTTCTTTTTCGTTTTCTTTTTTAAAGAAGGAATGCTGTGTCTGAAACACCAGTATTCGCCTTTAAAAAAAAGGAATTTAAAGCTATCAACATGGCTTTTAGATGTTTCTTGGAATAGTTTGAAGGAGACATGTCTTAGAATAATTTTAAGGCTCACAAGATAGCATCCTCTAGTTGACAGGACTATTCTGTCAATACATGTCATTACCAAAAATTATAAAATATGTTCACACTTCACAAGGCTCCTGCTTTGCTTGGCAAGTAAACACTGTTTTGTGCTTCCAACGAAGCAAGTGTTGGAAGGTGGGTAGGTTCTGAAGAAGAGAAAGGCCTTAGCTTATGGCAACTAGCTGCAAGGACTTGATAGGATAAAGCTCGTTCAATTCTTTTTATTCAGGTTGAGCAATCTGCAGACAGCGGCATAAATGTTTAGGTTTATTGGATTATCCAGTAATGAATAAACATCCTCTAAGTTCAAGAATCCAAATGGAATGCATAAGCAAATATAGCTTCCAAATGAACCTGACAGAAAGTTAATGTGAACAAATTGCTGGGGTGAAGGCCGTTGGAGAAATATACAAGAGACTTAAAATACCATCCCTCAAGCCATTTGGTGGACTATTTGGCTTGAAAGAAATGATAGAATTATGAAGGCCGTGGGAGAAAATTACACAAGTCTAAAACAAAGATGTCTTATTTTGCTTGCTTTTTGGTGCAACCTGGTTTACATGTTCATGCAATTTTAGATACAATCAGGGATCTGCATAATCTGTAGTTATGTTTTCTTGGACTGGCTTTGCTTGTGATTGGACATGCGAATTCAAGTCATGATTTTTGGACATGCGATTTGGGATCATGATTTGAAATCATGACTTCATATCCCAAATTCTCAAAAAAAGAAACACTTGGGATTCCAACTCATGATTTCAATTTTTTTTTCATACCCATAAGTTCATATTTTGTAAAAAGAAAACCAGCATTTTAAATTTTGCAAAAAAGATTCATGCTCGGCATGAAGATATTGACTGTACCATGTGAAAGAATTATATTAAAGAATAGCTAGCTATCAGAAAATGACACCTTTATCACAACCATAGAAAATATGGTTATCAGAAAATTAAAAGGAAAGAGAAAGCAAATAATATGCAATTTAAGTAGTCACTAACAGCATAGCAGGACGTAAACCATATTTGCCCAGGTCAAAACGTCAAGGATTACCGTGTGCTTCATCAACCAAGCGCTTGAAGTCATCCGGTGTGCCATAACGGCTACTAACAGCATAAAAATTGGTCACCTGTATAGGAAAAAGATGGTGAAATCATATCGATGGTGAGGAAGAAGCTATAAATCATCCTAATCAAAAAGAAACTATAGATCACAAAGGCTGAGCATGTTCCAAATCTATACAAAAAGGTTATAAGTAGTTGCCCAATACACTATCCTAATATCTAAAAAGAGTGGGGGGGAAAATGAAGATGCAATATTTCAAATGTATAACCGGACAATTGGTCAACTAAAATTGTTCAACTTACACTGTGATCATGCAGGAATCATGAATTTACAATCTGTCAATTTTACCAGACTCGAAAATTGATTTTTGAAAAAAAGTCAGATTATATTATGCATCTGGTATATTTCATATAGTAATTGAATACAGGGGCATTATCGCCTGTCACCAAGTTCAAGCCTTGTTGACCATGTAATAAACCCCAAAGTAAGTAAGGTGAAAGTCTAATTACATGGCTCACCTTTTTACAGTAGGAAGCACAAAAGTCCAATTTTGAGAATGTATCATATGTAGCTTTCAGAGATAGAAAATTGAGGAGAAACTAATTCTAACTCACTCTATATCCAACAGTGAAATAATCCTTGTGCTCAACAACTCCAATAATTTGTATTGCATTGTATCCAGCTTCTTTTACATGCGGAAGGACCTGGAATGACAAAAGAAATATTAAATGAAGTCAACTTGCAAATAGAAAAAAGGATAAGTGGTAAAAATTCTTTATCCATACAAATGTAAAAACATAAAAGAAAAGAAAAACAACCTTTCAGCATAATACAGAAATGTTTATGATAAAACAGGCCTTTATTTTTAAATGATATGGATCAAGTTCAGATAGAACAACCTAAACCAAAGACTGGAAGACAATCATATTTCTACTTAACAAGAATTCGAAGAGTGAAAGTTAAAAAGTTTTGATGTCAACACAAATTGTAAGACAAAGTACAATGTAGTCACCTTGCTAATAAAATCACTGAAAGAGGAAATTTTTGGTTCCTGGCCAGAGATGCCAACATGACATTCATATATGCGCAAAGACTTAGGCTTGACCGGTAGCTTGTGTTTCCATTTATAAGCATATTCAGGAGGTGGTTCCCAATGGACTGCTAATGCTTGCATCCCGTCTGCATCTGCAAATGAGTAAAGGAGTTCAGCAACATCAAGAGAAGGACTACAGTAGCTAAGGAAATAAGAAATGAAACCAACAGCAGTGATATGATTGTGTACTGCATATCAATTTAGAATTATCTACTCATGCATATCAATTTAGAATTATCTACTGCAACATCGAGATTCATGCACTTTCAGACAGACGCAGATTACGATTTGTTGTGTAGGAAGGGGAAGGAAAAACAGAAAACATGTGCTTGTCATTCGTGTTGTGCTTTCAGGCCATAGTTGTGGCGCTATTTCCAATTCTCGACTTTAATATCTCTCTCTCTCTCCCCCCC